>NC_066355.1:9415325-9719856 GCF_024516045.1 Bombus affinis | reverse complement strand
TCGCTAACGACGCCGCCCGCGGCGAAGTTTCGCGATATCGGTCTCGATAGGAGTAGAAGCACGGGAAAACGATCGAGTAAATTGCGTCGCGCGTACTTGGCCGAACGGTATTAATGATCGGGCACGCACGGTCGCGCCATCGGTGCGTCCGCTGATGCAGGCAGGACGACTGGATGATGGATGATAGATGATGGTATACGCGCGTCCGGTAAGACCGACCGTTCTTTTCGTTTGTTCTCGTTCGTTCCTTGGTCGGTTCGTTCGGCCGGTCGATCGCGCAACAGGCGACAGTGATGATCGATGCATGGCTGCCGTAGCTGCTGCCGTGGCTGCTGCTGTTGCTCCCACTTAAAAAGCTGAAATCCGCAAACCCGTTTTGCAGTCGGTTCGTCGCGCTCCAGCTCCCCCGCTCGCAACGTGCCGCGTTGTTTCGCGCGTGTCCAACCGCGCGTTATCCACCGGAAATGAACGATATGCTTTCACCGGTACCCGGCGGTGGTACACGGAAATCGTACATCTATCGATCGCGAGAGAAACGAAATTTCGATGGTTTCAAAAGGTCAGGGTTTCCGTACACTTCCGAGAGCTAACAGTCGTAACGAAATTGGCTAGGCATCGAGGCAACAGATAGCGAATTTGCATCGTCGAATCTCAGCTTGAGGTAACGCGTACGTTATTATATAACGTAGCATCGTTTGCACGATCGAACGAATCAGCTTTACGTATATCCTGTTATCCGAGCTACGATCGAGCGAGTACGTACATAAATAACGCGTGAGAAGAAACTGACAAGACTATATAGATTAATTTCTTCGTTTCCAACGACTTGCCAGCTCGAACGTAAGACAGAACTTGGTGATCCGGTCGGATACAGTTCCTCTGTATATGATTACAGTTACGCGTACGGTAATTTCGCGATACGACGAACGCTACTTGAAACACGTAAGTTCAAAAGCCTCGACGATTTTACGATCTCGCTATATACGTTCCTTCAACGGTAGCTACCAAATTTCGTCCCGATCGGCCACTATTTGGTATCGTTCGGAGGGACGTTCGCGTTCGATCTTCTTCGAGGATTCACGATGCGTTATGGTCAGACGCGAACGCAAACGCGCGGTTTAAGCGGATGGCGGCGGAAGCGAGGAAAGGATGTCGGCGGTGGCGGCGGCGGCGGCGGTGGGTCGAGAAGCCACGGGGCGACGGTCTGGCGAGGTGGAAGAGGAGAGATGACAGGAGGACGCCTTCATCACGATATCCGTCACTCTTCTTTCCCCCCCTCCCTCCCTGTCCTCGTTCTTCGACCGTAACCTCCGAATCTCCTCGTCCTCCGCGTCTCTTTCTTCCACTCGCCGTCACGCCGCCTTTCGAAATGTCACTCCTGTTACCGACTGCTGGTGCAGAGGCCGTGACAACAATAATTGTCAGCGAAGTAACGTCTCTCGAGTCGGCTACGGACAGGAGACGAAGCAGCGGGAGAGAGTTAAAAAGTCGGAGGATGGGATAGCGAGGCGGGAGCAGCTCTCTCGCCGGGAGAAAGGACACCGGGAAGAGAGAAAGGGAAGCAGAAAAGAGGGAAAGGATAGCGCGGGGCGGATGGTGCAAGCTCGAGTACGCGAGAAAGAGCGGACGGTTCGCTCTATTTATAGAACCGGCAACAAACACGAAGCAGCTGGTGTCGATCCGTCCGGTTATCGTTTCGTTTACACAGCCTCTGCGTGTCGCGGCCCCCGCGCGAAGTGGTCGCGCGAGAAACGAGGGCCGAATTCTCCAACCGACGAGCTTCGCCGTTTGCGTCCTAACGCTCGGTCCGTACCGACTACGTACACTGTTCCCCAACAGACACACTGTATCGCGTCCACTGCTGGGAATAGTTCGCGAGCGGAGCGCAAGCAAATTTGACACATTTTACATTTTGCTACGCAGACAGAAACGTTTAGGAGCTTATAAATGGTTATACAACTATACATAGAGCGGTAGTCATCGATCAACGGTGCGACACTCTGCGACGCGTATTTTCTAAATTATCACGCTGGCAAAAAATTCCTAGAGTTTGTAAATGCCGCCAGTTACGCGTTGACACTAGGAACATCGGTAATCGGCGACGGTAGAGCCAAGCGAGCGTTAACTACCGGTACACCATGTACGCGCCTATTCGACGTTCTAACCGAGGAGGATAGCATTGTTCGCGAAAACTATTAGCGAACGTGTTTGCCAATGAGTGCGCGCTTTCGAACGCTGCTCGCTAATCGTAAAAGTATTCACGTCGCGTAATACTTGCATTGAACGCGTTTGATTCTGCGATCCGATTCGATCGATCGATCGATCGATCGATGAGAGGAAATCTCAGGCACAACGAGTACGACGACCCTTTCGAGTCTCGTTCGTCGCTAGAAGCCGATGACTCGTGACAGCCGTGAAAAAATAAGACGCCTGACTGGACTTTGTATCTTAATCCCGAAGGAGAGTGGATGTGTCCCGTGAAACGACCGACTGGCCGGTCTTTCGCTGTGAGGAACGGTTCCCGAAATAGGCTGCCGGCGCGAACGAACGACCGCCTCACCGATCCGTCCTAATAAATATTGTGTCAACGTAAATAAGTACGATGCCTCGTGGTGCGCGCGAGTCTGCCGGTGAAGATGGTGCACGGACAGAAGCCGATCCGTCCTCTGGATGACGGACGGCTGATGTACGCAAGGACAGGTGCGCGCATCTCTCGATCTCCTCACCCTTTCGCTTCGCTCTGCTCTGCCATAGAAGCACGACACGCCGTGACGCGTTCCTCTTTGCTCTCGAGAACGTCGCGACGAAAGAATTTCGTAGTCTCCACCCGATAAAACGCGTGCGTCGTCGCGGCTACGGTGTTTCGTTGCTACACGAAACGTCGATTTTTGCGGTAATATTCGAGCCGCGAAACCAACGCGAGTGACTACACCGCTTCGAGGACGGCACTGATCTATAAATAATCTTGTGTAACGTAGCACGGAACGCGGTTTACGAGCAACGGTATATCGACGGGTTCAGCAGGGCGATCGACACGAAGAATAATCTCAAAGACGGTTCGTTTCGTAGTGGCTTTCAACGACACGCACGGTACGGGCAAGAAATTTTCCGCCTGTTTAGGAAGGACGCGTACTCCGATATCGATCGGCCGGTCCTGTGTCGGCCGAACAGTCGGTCGGTTGGTCGGCCGACATAGCCTCGGCTATCTAGGCAGCCGAAGCAGTCAGTCAGTCGTCGAGTCGGTTCTCGTCGTCGTCGTGGTCGTCGCCGTGGTCGTCGCCGTGGTCGTCGTTGTCGTCATGGCTGTCGGTATCGAAGGAAAGTCTAGAAACGGTTCCAGTGCAGTCGCGAGGGGGCCGGTACCGAGGTCGGAGCAGATTTATGCGACACACATGCGGCAAAGCGTATAACTCACTCGCACGCCCATAATATCTTCCCCCGATCCCTTCGGCCGCCGCTTTGCCTCGCTTCTTAGCCCCCCAAAGGCATCGAGATGAGAGACAGATACACCAATAACGCCGAACCAGGCCGTCGCAACGATATTTATTACGAATTGCTAGGGATTATGTTATGTCAGTGGTTCTCATTGCCCGACGAACCAAGAATACCCGCCGCCTTCGATTCACCTTCCGTTTCTCTATTCACCTTCCTCTTTCGCTGCAGCTGGCGATCGCGTATCTCGGATTCTCTACATTGTACCGTAAAATATGTAGGTTGGAAAACGATGGTGTGCGACGTGGACGAAGGGTTCGTAGAGGGCCGGAATGAGACGAGGAGACGCGAGAAAGAGTGGCAATAACAGACGGGGTTAACGGTGCCCGTACCGTGGCTAGTTAGTTGGAGATCGTACCACCTTTGTTTGCACGCCCCACCTTCGGCTTCGACGCGACAGCACACACGCGCGTACGTGTACGTGCACGCACACCATCGTGCCGGCGGTAGCCGTGGCATTATATCGTGAGCACAGAAGTAATTTATAGTTGCAATAATTTATTGGGTACCATGGGGTTTATACTTGCCTGACGTGTAGCCATCCGTCACCGTCAGTGACGTCACCTCCCTCCACATAATGACTACCTACGCCCCCCCTCTTCCCTCCCGCCGACTCCTCCCGTCCGCTCCAGTCGTCGTACCCCCTTCCTACCTCGGTTACCGTACACCCTTCTGCCTAACCAACCCCACTCTTGCTACTCGCCGGTCGGACGATTTCTCCGGTCGCGACTCCAATTTACCTCGTCTCGTGTCCACTTCGCGATACGCGTTTTCTTTTCTTCGTACCGATGATAATGGACCGCGCGAGGAAGAGCAAATTTCGCTGGCTTTTAACCCTTTGCGATGTGCCCCACGGTCAGTGAAACACCTTTCGTCCAACGTTGCAACTGTGCGCCTATCGCACGACGTCGGGGAGCCACGGTGACGGTACGTTGAGCGAGCACGTTTCACGAATACGAATCAGAGTTTTTGATTCTCCGTAGGCAACTCGAATGGTTCACGCTCCGATCGAAATTTTATTCGGTCGGAGTTTTCTCTATTTCGGTTAAACATCGATCGTGCGATAAGCGTCGCGGCATCGTTTTCCGAAGCTTGGAACGGTGAAAACGATTACGAAAGAACGAAAATACGCGAGTTTGATTGGATCGGGTACGACACGGTTTGTAACGAAGAAAGATACTCGAGCCAAGCGCGTGCAATAACGTTTGAAATAAACGCCGGGTGTCTTGTACCACGTACGTTGCCCCATCGATTTAAAATTTTATCACCGTCCGATGGGAATAAAATTTCGAACGATCTCGACTATGACGCGTCTAATCTACGTTCGTAGAATTTTTCTACGGCAAACGTTGAAATACTTTCGTACGCCGAGATTGCGCGGATTGAACGCTGCGAGGGTTAATACGTGAGCGCAGGAAGTTGTCGCGAATCAGGCGGAACCGCGAGTCGGGCGTCGCGTCGCATCGAGAGGCCAAAGTACCGGAACGACGGGAGCAGTGTCCCGTCTCGCAGTCACCAGAGGCACCTCTTGATGGCTGCCAGAGACGAGGAGTCGGTCCAGAACTAGATATGCTCGTCACGTTTCTAGCTCGCCTTGCACGGGAGGGGAGCGGGCAAAGAGAGACGGAGAAAGAGGAGGTGGAAGAGGCGAAGGTGTCGTGGAGAGGGTGATATCGCACACGGTGTCGGTACTGTCGCAGGAAGCCGACGCGACGTTGCGAGTGGAAATGACGTTGACGGGCGTTTGTCACTGTCCTCGGCAAATAATATCCAACACCGCCCGGTGTATACCCATCCTATTACCTCCACGAAGCTTTCTCCGTGTGCACAGGCGACCGTGGAAAAGAGACTCGTGTACGAGGAACGAGATGGAAGCCGTGCGTGTATGTGTGTGTGTGTGTGTCGTTGCTTGTATGTTTGCGCGCGAAAGCTGCCATGTGTTGTGTCGTACACGGGCATAATCGACCGTGCACAACGTCCACCAAAGAATCTTTTTCCACGCGTCTCGATGTATCTTTCACCGTTCCGCTATATTTGCATTCGGTTAACGGGGGATGGTTACGAATAACGAGGGAAAAATACGCTGATAGAATAAAGTCGATTCCTGACTCGTCATCGGTATGCGTCTTTCCACCGTTGCTGGAGCAAAGGTGAGTTTTCGTTGTGGTACAATTTCGAAACGATACGCGTTATTTATCTAATCGTACTTGGCTATGCCAGCGAAAGAATAATAAATTAGGCTTATCTGAATCTCGCACGCATTTCCAACCGTAACGTATCGCGGTTCTTGGCTATCGAATTAGCATCGCTTGGAAACTCGATATTTTCATTTTTCTTCTTAAGGGTAACAGGAAATAAATCGCGAAGGTAATAGAGTGAGTAAAGGTGAGAACACGGCTACTTTCAGCCGACTCTGGCTATTTTCAATGGCATTCGAGTCCAGTCAATCGCTTGACCATGGAAACTGTAACAACGCGAGGCTCTTCGATATCGTGTAATCGGTTAAATAATTGCCGTCGTATATATGCACGATTGTATAGCGTAGTAATAATTTGAACAACCAAGGACAACTCGCCGTCTCACCGACATACGCGTGTACGAAATATTTTACTTGGAAATTTCTGCATACGATCTTAATTCGTTGATAATCATAAAAATAGTTAACGGGTGAGTTTTTTCTTGCAACCGTGCATCGTACTAATCCGGTGGTAGAGGATAATTAGAAATTATTGGAGCCGACGGAACAGACAGCCGACTAGCTAGCTAGGAAAGAAGGAGAGTAATGGCATCGACTGGATCGGGGAAGTTCGCCGGGTTAGAAGGTGGAAAGGCTGAAGGGTCTTGGCGACAGCCGTCAATCGATTGTCAACCGGGTCAGGCGACCAACCTAACCTAAGCCCTGCTATCCTCCTCCTTGTGCTGGTACTTGCGCGCGTATTCGTTTCTACCGTACGCGGAGCCCTCGCCTTCTTCCGATATAGCCACGTTTACAGCCCCTACACTTCCCTCTCGTGACCTTCCTCGGCTTCCTCTTTTTCTTCGTCACCGCGAGCGTTACACCGCGCTCCGTTTTCGCCGATATAATCGCAACGTTCGGAAAGGAAAAGAAAAGACGGAATGGGACACACGACCGCAACGGATTAACCGGTAACGGCGAGTCGAATAGTCGATCGTAGCCGTGAACGATAATCGAACGAACGCGGCTGTAAACAGGGTCCTTCGGTCGCGGTAATTCCCCTGGTGGTTGCCGTGGAACGGTTTCTCTCGTCTGGATTCTCCGGCCGAGCAATAAACTCGTCCGCCGCTCGTCTCGAGAAGGTTGAAAATTAGGGTTATTCGTAATTGCGGGCGATCGAGCGAAATTCGGAGCTTAATTCGACGGTGTACACCCACCGTGTGGTTCTGGTATAAACGGGTCCGTGGAACGAGCGATCCTCTGACAATTTGTCGGGCTTACCGCAATAACGATCCCGCGGCTAGTTCGCGGAATTTTGTCTGAGATCATAAACCGAGGGCTGTGATTAAGGGCCGGTCGATCGGCTGCCGGTTTAGGGGTTACCGTGTTTCTTTGGCGCCGAGTACGCTCGTTGTGTCGATTCTCACGAGGAAAACTCGCGATAATTTGGTGGAACGTGAGCGAACGACTCGTGCTCGATGCAACGCATCCGGTAGCGGGTTCGGAATTTCGGATAAGCGACGTGCTGAAAGCTCGGCGAGGGTGGAAAGGATCGTCGAGGGGGAACTTAATCGAGCGTCGAGAACCGCGCGGCGTTCAATTTGCCTCGATTAACGTTTGCCGCGTGACGGCGAACGAACGAGCCAGCGAGCACATCGGTCGAGCATCCCATCGAATCTCAATTCCTGCGAACCGGAGCAATAGAGACACGAGAGGAGACAGGGATGACGCCGGTGCAAGGAAAGGCAGGCGAAATCCTTCGCATCCCTCGAGGAGGGTAAACACACGGCAACCAGATCGAATGCGAAATGTTTCTCCAACGACGTATCTTACGTCTCGTCCATCCTGCAATTTTTCCGGTTTACGAGTTTCCCTCGTCTCTCTGGGCTCGACGAGCGGTCGTACAATCGCGAGCATACTCGTGGACGTTGGCAGAGAGCTTATTTCGCGGGCTAAGGGAGTAGGCAGCCGTCTAGCAGCCGCCGTTCCACACCCTCCCCGCCGCACCGTCGATATCAAGACAGCCGTCCGACAGATCAATGCCGTGAACGGCGACGACGCCTGGGCGTCCACCGTCGTCCGAAGAGACGACGAACGACTTCCACTTGACGGACGTGACCGGCCCGCTAGCCGCGTTGCGCTTTCGTCGTCGTGTTCGACCGCCGCAGCGTTCTAAATTATTGCATCGGTCGAGCGTTACAAGAGCAACGCGATGTTCCTTGGAACGAGTCCACGCGATCGTGATAGACGTTCGTTTCCTCGGACGATACGAGCGTGACCAAAGTAGGAAAAGGCTGCAGGAACCACACCCGTTGTCGCTACGGTACGCCGGTATTTGGATACTTCGTTGTCGTCGCGAATATATAAAATACGCTTCGGGTGAAACAATCGCGTCGAATTTTTAGTACGCGTTATACGCTGAACTACGTAGAGAAAACTACGTACGCGTTATCGTAACAAGAAGTAGAAAATTAAGAGGGAGGAAACGTCTCTATTTTATTTTTATTATCGTACGCTTTGAAAATGTAACGAGGATATAGAACAATCCTGTTGCACGGTGATTTGCAAACCGGTAACGTTGGTTAATGTGCTGGTAACGGATTATAGATTAGTTAGACTGTTCAGAACTTTACAATTTTGCGTTAAACGAAACGACTCTCGACAAATTGTAATTCGTACATCATTTTGCAAAATTTCAATCGGTCTATTAGCAAACTTGTTCCAATTATATCGGAGAATTCGCCGGTATCGATTAATTTGTCATTTGAGTCGTGTAAAATTTCACGAATCGTGCAAAACACCTCCTACGTATCTATATCGCAAATAACTATCAACGGTAGAGTGCAAGCTCTGTACAGCAGCATCGTGCGTTGGCGACAGAAACGACAGGACGAGTTGATCAGAGGATTTCGTCTTGGTGTCGTTAGAACGGAAAAGCGAAAAAGGAGAAAAAGCGGAGATGGGACGGGGGACAAGCAGTCAGTCCGAGTCCCTTCCACGAGACTTCCGAATATCGTCCCGGAGAGTGGTTTATTGGTTTTGTCTGGCGTGGATCTCCGGTGAATCCTCGAATCTCGTCGACGCAGAGAACGGTAACGGGATGCCGGAGCTTGCTATCCCTAGCGTAGGGTGCCGGGCACGATTAAAGGGGGGTGACGATCCGTGACGTAGAGTTATTTCGGAGTGGTCTGGGACGGTGTGTCCTCCGCGGTGAAACGGCAGAGAATTCGTAGTAAACGTATGTAGCCACGACCTCCTTTCTTCACCAGCACGACCAAGAGAACGCGAAACGCGCATTCCTCGCGTGTCCCGCGCTGTCCATTTCGTCGACAGACCCCGAAAGTACACCGGACCGCGATGAAACTAACCTCGACCAACTGCTACGCTCGCTGCCCGCCTCTTTCGATATCCGTTTCTTCCGTTTCCGCGTCTTTCTTTCCGAATTTTCCACCGTCCGAATCCGTACCAAGAGAGAACGTTGTTCCGACACGTACGTAGTATCTCCGGAGTGGCGTACACGCGTAACTACGATTCCCGGGGTCGATTAAACGATCCAGATTGATACGTCGTCCGTCGAGATACGTCGAAAGTTGAACTCGGCTGTCCGAAGGAAGCTGAAGCATTCGACGGCACACATCCGCGCCGAAAGACCGTGGGGTGTGGTACACGAGGGACGAACGTTTCGTTGCAGCAACCGGAGAGAGAGAGAGAGAGAGAGAGAGGAAGCTTCGATCCCCTTTCCTTTGCCCCCTTTTCGCTCCATCTCGTTCGTCGTAGGAAGGATCGTGTGCGTGCGAGCGAACAAGTGCATTCGACGGAAGAACGGAGAGGAAAAAGCCAGAGAGAAAGCGAAACAGAGTTGGTGAGAGATAGGGAATAGGATGGAGCGAGCAAGGGAGAGAGCAAACGCAAAGAGAGAACAAGGGGGATCTAAAGAGGGTGCGAGGGAGAGGGTAGCTGTTTCATCTGTCACCTGCAGACGCCGCCTTCCTTTCCGTCATCGTCCCTCTCAGCCGAGCGGCAACCACCCCCAGCGACCCCCTTTAATAATAACAACAATAGAGCCGGACTAGCAGCGGTCGGTCGACGCGGTGGCATGTGGACTGGGAAGTGGGGACACAGGGGGTCGGAGGGCAAGGGCCAGGGGGCAGGAGGCAGCAGAGGGTTGCACGGGGAAGGAGCGGAGCGTCGGTGGGACGGTACGGGTCACAAGACGGCCGTGTCACGTCCGCTTCCAGCCTCGACCCTTCTCCTCGACAGGTCCACCCCGCGCGTCAACTTCACCCAGGGATGTAGTGGACCACCTTGAGTTTCGCCAGCGTCCGTACGTTCGATACCGTAGCGCGCGCAACCACGCGACCACTTTGTTCGTCGAGCTGCCGCTTTCACGTTCAGCACCGTCTCCGCGCTCATCGTCGGTCAACCTTGCAACAGCTCGCGTTTCGCTCGACCGTCAGGAAATTATTCGTGGAACGACCTACCGTACTCGTTCCATCGTTGCGACACGGTATCGTCGTTCGGCGTCGAACGTTCTTCGTACAGAGAAATATTCGTCCAAGCACCGAGAAACGAGATCCGGCCCTGACTACCGCGCACAACCCTTTCCTACCCTCTCCCTTTCTCTCTTCCTCTTATTCCTTTTATCATCGTTGGTTCGTCCGTACGTCCAGGCCGGTATGGACCGTCTCTCTCGCGACCCTTATTACGCGTCGCTGCTCGACTTCATCAGGGAAATGTCGCGGCGGTCTCTGGCGCGCGAGCATTAACTTACGCGCACAGCGACCGCCGGCCGCGTTCGTGCACGCTACGCGGCTATGCTAATGTCCAAAAACGACGCCGTGTGCGTGGATGCATCTGCAGTATTTCGCGATAATGGCCTCCATGCTGAATGGTGGGGATGAAACCCGCTCCGGGTTCGTACAACGTAATACACCGCAAAAATATAACGCCGAGCCTCCTTTTTTGCCTTTCGGCCTGCGTGTATGTTTCTTTCTCGTGGGCCGCCCCGCCTCTCATCTCCGCGAGTATATCCACGAACACGAAGCGGAACGCGAACGGCTCGGACGAATCGAAAATTCCAAGAGTCAACGGAGCGAAGAGGACGGTTAGCACGATGGTCGGTGAACGAGAGAACGACAGACGATACGGGACCAGAGAGTAGGGGAAAATTCAGATCGCGGACAATGAAATAACTCTTTCCGGAATATACTTTTTGCCGGGTACTCGGTGATTTCGCGCTGATTCGTGACCCACGGACGCGTCCAGAGCATTAATCGTTCGTAATTTCATTCGATTTAATTACCTGGCTGGCGCGCTCGAATCGAACGAGGCATTAAACCGTCCAAACCGAGTCGAATGTTTGCATTTTAATACGCGCCGCTGATGTTCTCCGTTCGCGTACACTTTTACGTTGCCTAATGATAGACGCGTAACGAGCGCGACGCTGCATCAATTAACGCCCGATAATTAGCAGTCGGGATACGCGGTTCGCGCGACCACCACCTATCAGCATTTTTCCTCCATTCGCCAGCGAACGAACGTCCATCGCCGTTGGAAAACCGCGTCCGACCGAACCGAGCGATTTTTATTCGTACAAAGTAAAGATAAAACGGAACGAGAACGAGGCGCCGAGCAGCAAGGGCGCGACCAAGAGTGTGTCACAACCGCGTCCAAACCAGTTCAAGTTTTAGCCGATCGATAAGGTCGTACAAAACTGAAATAATTTGGTAAACGTATAGGCGCGTGCGTTTAACGTCATCCTGTGCCAGTTCGTTCCACGTCGCGCCTCATCGCAGCGCGTCGTATCGCATCGCATCGCATCGCATCGCATCGCGTCGCATCGCATCGCGTCGCATCGCATCGCGTCGCACGCATCCTTCCTCTGCCCGTTCTCATTTATTTTTGTCCCGACTTTTTTTCCCCTCGTTCGAAGGGTAATCCAATCGGGAACGATGATTGAATTATTAATTGAATGATGCGCGTGTACGAGGTCGCGCGCGCATTTTCGCGTGCACGTTCTCTCTCTGTCGCCGCGATCGAACGATTGTTCACCGCGAATCGTTCGACGGATAGCGGCGTTTAACGTGGCTGAAAAAAATGTACGTTTAGCGATACGTCGAACGATCGATCGCGAAACGCCAACCATCGATCTCTGCGAAACGATTAACTCTGCAGTGTTCGCGGTTGATGTGGTGGATGCGTGCGAAATGTATTTTTTTTTTTTTTTATTTTTAATACTGCTGCAATTCTTTTTAAACGATATAGTTTCCTATATCGTTTAAAATCACCCAGCTATATCATGCTGAAAGGAAGACTATCGATGTTTTAAGAAAATTTTCCTCCAACTAAGAGTCTTTCTAAAGATAGAAACATACGAGTCGATCGAGAACGACCTAAAGAACGCAGCAGGGTTAATCGTATCTATCGTAAAACTCGCCGATGAAGAGTACCGGTCAACTATGATGACATTTAAGATATGAAATTTGTTTGACGGCTTGCCGGAATTTCTCTCGGATATACTTCGCGTTTTTTCATCATTTCGATCAATTTTAATATTCGTGTGATTATTTTGTCGTTGATTCCATACACGCTGTTTACGATCGTATAATTCAAATTTTGGAAATTTCCCATTTAATTCGTCTGAAATAAATATCATAAAAATTGTTCTATATATCGAAAGTTTCTATGTTTCAAACGTACCGCTATTATTTATCCGCCGTGAACGTTGCAGGATTTATAGATATTTTAACCCGATCATCGATGATTTCGATTAATTGAATTAATTTCGCTGTATCCTTGTACAGTCGCGCGACTTCCGCGAGATTCGTAGCAATACGAGCATCTCGCTCATCCTTTTCTTCTTTCTTTTTCTCGATAAAATTAAAGAACAGCCGTCAGAAGCCGAGAGAAGAAGCTTTGGAAATTGGCGCGAAGGTGGGTGGAAACGCGAGAGAGCAGAAAAAGTAAGAGTCGACGTCGGGAAGAGGTGTACGGCCGCGAAAGGAGCTTTGTCTCGATCGTTGTCGGCCTTGAATAATCTCGTCCTCGGAAATTTGATCGACACCGGTCAAACGGGTCGACCGGACTTCAAATACGCAGGTACGAGATTCTTGGCTCTTGGCTCTTGCCTCTCTTCTCCTCTCTTTTCTTTATACCATCTCGCTTCTTCTTTCCTCCTCTCTCTTTCTCTCTCTTTCTGTCTCTGTCTCTCTTCCCCTTTCTCTTTCTCGATCACTCAACATTTACGCGAACGACGTCTCCGGGTCCGACTTCTTCCGTCTCTCGTTCCGTTGGAAACGAACACGTCGGTTAAGGAGGAGCGTGTCTGCTGAGGTCGTCCGAAGACGAGCACCCTGGAGAAGCAGAAGAACGACAGCATCGATCCTCCTCTTCCTGCAGGAGAGAAGCGAACACCGAACGAAACGAAAAGGCACAAGGCCGGAATAACTCGGAAAGTGTCGGAACGATAATCTGACGGCAGCAACGTGACGGACGGACGGGACGTCCACTTCGCGTCCATTTGCTTCTCCTTTCTCTCTGTCTCTCTTTCTCCTTCTCTCTCTCTCTCTTTCTCCTCCTTTTCTCCTTCCTGCTCCGTCGAGCCCCTTTCTACAAGCGCGCGCGTCCTACAGCTTCCCGCAGATCTAGACAAGCGTTAAACGTCGATTAAACTTCGACGACGGACACCTATGTGCCTTTGAAACGCATCGCGCTCAACGTACGGAGCATCGTTTACCGATATTCGCCTCGCGAGACATCGGCCACGATTGTGTAACGTTGCTCGATTCGAAAATGTAAGAATTCGCGAGATAAACGCGTGTAACGTACACAGGTGTGCACGTACAGTGGTCCACGAAAGTATTTGGCTATGTTAATCGAGTTTAAATTTAGAAACTCCGAGATATTCGTTACAGGTATACATCCTCGTCTCTCCCTGTATTTTCGTGTCTAAATTTGACAAATCAAGGTAAAAGTATCCGCTAAACGCTAAAAAACGATTTATCGGTATAAATAGATCGATATCTTTTCGTGGAGAATGTCCAGCTGAATCGTTGGAAAGGTTATGAAAAATATGGCGTGACATTTAAAAAACTAAGAGTCACCTCGGCATGCCAGGAAATGTAACGAATTAAAAAGTCACACTCTGTTTCGGCTGTTTCGAATACAACGAATTCTCTTTTGCTGACTAACGGTGCCGTATATTTAATTAAACGATCGATTATCCATTGCGTTAATAAGCCTCGATATTCCATAGCACGGTGGATACGAATTGCAGAATTTTTTACGAAATACGTATCTTTCGTTACGTCGGCAATGAAATATCTGAAAAATGTTTTATATAACGCAAACAAGCTTATACGATACGTACAAACTTTCCACGGTAAATTCTCGATACTTTCATGAACCAGCAATGGGCCGTGATTTTATTAATACGTTTAATAACGATAAAAGGGTAAATAAACGGATGAATTAAAAACACTTATCGATGAAAACGTATGCATAGACAAAGTTTGGCGTTCCACAGAGAATCACATGGAACGTAAAGTACGTAGGTGATGTGTGGCGAACCACGTCGCGGACGAAACACGGGACAGGACAGTGCGGGATAGGACGGGGCGGGGCGGGATCGAGCCGAGAAACCCAAGCGGGGTCCAGTGGTCTTGTTTCCGAATATTAATTCCAGTCCCGTCATCTCGAGTCGTCGTCCGAGTGTGCGGGACGAGACGAAAGCCAGGTGCATCGAGACGGATCGAGGTCGTCACGACGGGGATATTAATTGCGATGCGTCGCCTACGAGAGAGAGGCGAAAGCGAGGTCTCTTCGATGGCTTCTTCTTATTCCTACGACGCGATGTCGCGGCGATTGATTCCGACAAGCATAACCGGACAGCGTGTAATCGGAATAATTGACGTCGATGGAAGCGCGTCGAACGGAAAACGATCGTGTACCGATTCGCCGTGAGTCGCGAATCGTTGCTATCTGGTGGACACGGAGGTGAATGTAAGAGCGAAGCCGGAAAAGTAGAGGCACCAGAAGCAGCTGGATACTTTTGACGCGAAGCTCGAAAAGCCTATTGTGCGTTCGTTTGAAAGGCACGGTTGGGATCGGTGGCCGCGATACCATCTAGCGAGATCGAGCGTCGTCCGCGGCCACGATCGCGGCGAATTAAGAACGACCGGAGGCTACCGCGCCGCCCGCTGGCAGGTGCTTGTGGACCGTATTATTCGCCGCCTGCTTATCGTTCGCCCTCGCATAAATTCAAGCGAAAGAACACGCGACTTCGCGGCGAGAATCGCGATCCACGAGTCGCGACCGTGTTCCTGCCGTTCGTTCCGCGAATCTCCCTCGACGTTTCGTCCGATGCTTCGTTTCAGTCGTTTTGTACTTTCACCCGACGTCCGCGTGAATTTTTCTTCGCTCGCCGAACGATACTTTGGCCATACTCCTTCTGTCACGGCTGCCTCAACAGTTCCGTCTGTTCAATTTTTTTTTTCTTTTTTCTTCGTGAATTATTATGTATATTTTTAAGCGCGATAGTGGCCGGAACGAAAGTTCGTGGGAACGCGCATTCGTTGTAATCTCTTACTCGTCCGATACAAATTTCGCGAAACATAGTGGCGTCTGTCGTAGTTTTCGTTGGAAAAACTCGAACGGTTTCGCTAGGATAGTCGCGCGACTATTTCTCGAAGATAGGAAAATTGTATTTTTCATATTGATGTAAGTTAAGACTTGGAGAATCTGGATTTAGTTGCGTATTACAGATGTTAAATGTACGTTGCACGTAATTTCACGATCGATCAATCGATTAATTTATCGTCTGCCGTGACACGTCGTTACGACTCGACGGAATATAAGGAACTCTTTGTATCATTAATCGCAGAACAGTATTTTATGATAACTAGCAGTGAACTGACTTACATCATTATGATTCTTAACCATCCAACCGAAGGTACGTGGATCACGGTTTGCAGATAAGGTCGAGGCCCACTCCATGGAAGCAGATCCAAATCTTGGTGAGAACAACTGTGCGCCCACTGTGAGAAGGGTGAAAACGCGTCTATTAAACCGAACACCAGCGTATTTCTCGTCCGTTCACGTCATGCAAACATCGACTCGTCGATCCTCGGCGAATCACGAAGCCAGTCGGGTCGCTTTCGCGATATCGCTTACCCGGTTTTGCCCGGTCCTCCTACGGTCGTCGACGGAAATAGACGATACGCGTGGCAATAAATATCTCCGTATTATAATTAAGCCGCATCCAAGAACCGTGGCATAGGCGTTATGTACGAGAGACACGCAGATAGATGGACGACCGAATGTACGCGGCGCATCACGGTGTTCGTCGCGAGCTCGACGAACGTGTGAGAGGATCGACGGTGTGAAGGAGGCAGGAAGGAGGCGAGGAGGAGGATTGGTGAGACGCGACGAAGACGAAAAGTCAGAGAGGCCGAAGAGTCGAAGAACGAGGAGAGACAGGCAACTTCTTTGGACGCGATCTTGGGAACGAAGGCGCGCTTAGCAACCGTAACTCGTCGTAGTTATCGGTAGTGGACAGTTATATCGACGCGGTTGGTTGGAAGCGTACGCGCGGATGGCGTTTCAGTGGCGCGCGGCATCGCATCGGCGAGCTACGAGCGAGGAACGAGCACGGCCTTGTCAGCCCGTCCGGCACGTCCGTCTGTTGCTCCTTGAGTGGCAGCGATTCATTCCGCTCTCCTTACACTCCCGTGTACCGCTCGCTCCTACCGCTTCTTCGAGCCAAACCAACCAACAACGCATCGATGCACCAACGCGTCTCACACCGACTCCACTTGGCCGCGTCAACGTTTTACTCTCGCTCGATTTTACGTTGCACCGGTGCTACACTGTATGCAAGTAAGTAACTAAGTAAGTAAGTACACCGGATTCTCGTCTTTTTCTTTTTTCTTTTTTCCTTTTTCTCTCCATTTCCTTTTTCCGTTACGGAACGATCTCTGTCTACGATCGAACTTTCGTTGAACCGGTATTAGGTAGACGGAATGCGCTCACAGTTCGAAACGGTTTTAATCGCCGCGAAACCCGTTCTCCGTTTCTGATTAATTTTCAACCTGGACATTTTGCCAGATACGACGAGGCGTAATTGAAAAAGAAGAAAAATGCCGATTCTTATGTCGCGGTATAAATTGCCGATTAATCAACGTCCCGCGGTGGCGTATATGCAAACGCACAAGCTAGAAAACGAGATTATTAATCGATTGGTAAACGGGAGATCGCGATCCAGATAATCGAGCGCGCGGATCGTCACGGCAAGGTACAAGGCCATCCAGTTCCTCCAACGCGTGGTCTAATTATGTATTTGTCTACGGTATTCCACGTCGTCTTTGTTATCCTTGGCGCGATCGTAATCGCGTTCTGGACTTGGTGATCGTCGCCGACAAGCCCGGAAGGATGAATTCAACTGCGGTCGACCATGTCAGCCCTCGCAGGTCCTCGTATAGTCGCTCGTACTTTCCTCCCTAGTCGCGACGCGACGCTTCCCGAGCGTACAGTTTGGCCAGCAGCCGTAGCCGCACAGCCGCAGCCGACTAATATCTCGTTCTTTTGTTGCGTTTCGCGACAATTCGCCTGCCTACGCTCGCAACGAATTTCAGGCTGATTATTCGGGGCGGTGGAGTGACGTCGGTTCGCTGGATTAAAATGCTGCTAGTAGGACTACCCGCGGAAATGCGAAGGGAGAAACTGTCGAGAGGGAGGGAATATACGGCGCGCTACCCTCGGGGAGTACGGTTGCTTCTTCCGCCCTTCCTTCCGCCAGTCGTCCGTCCTGTTTCCTCTTTTCCCACTTTTATAATCGAAGATGACGTATCGAAGGCGCGTCGATTCGGATCAATTAGACGCGACGCGAGCGAACGACACCCGCGGCGAGTGCAACGCACACGTAGCAAGTGCCAGAGCTGTGTTGCGCAATTGAACTAATATTATTAGCGAAATTTTACGTGTCGCTAGTCGAAGAGAATTAAGTGCTTTTACAAAAGCAACTGCTGCTCCGGTTTCGCAATTTTATCGTTTCATTAAACGCAGTTACTTCGTGATATAATTACAAAAACACTTACGGCGATTACGTAACACGACGGACGTATCGTTGAAACACTTTCAAACGTATCGACTGAAAATTAACGACGGTATGTTTTTTATTTTCTCGAAAAATAAAAGAAAAGGAAAATTCGATCGTCGCAGAACGAGAGATCGCGCGATCTTTTACTCGACTGCCTCGAGCTTCTACTTAACGCGGTCGAGTCTCTTTCAGGGGTAACCGGAGTTCGGAAAAAAACCAAGGTAAGTATATTACGTAGATTCGTAGAAAGATGCGTATTCATTCGTCAAAGTTCTATCATGGTAGACCGATGGTAGAAAGTTGCCGGGGGTAGACGCTCCAACTTCCTGATTTGCATTTTCTCGAGATGGACGGGTGGAGAGACCGAGTAATCGAAGAAGGAACGCGATTTTCGAATAGCCGATTAACGATTTGTGGCTAATAAAATAATGAAAAAGACACGTTGATTCGAAGAAGTTCCGCGTCGTTGAGTTTTCCTTGGTCACGAACGATTGTCGATTCCCTGGACTATTTCTGATGACTCGATGACTTTACGATCGTACTGTTGCGCCGCAACAACGACTTTTATTTTCAGCTGTTCTAAAATTAATAATATCATAATATTATCGATTGGTAAAATATCGTGGAAGAAAGTTCGAGTGTCAACGGCACAACTAGTACCCGATACAAAGAAGTAGGAAAATGGAGTGTTTCTCTGGTGAAACTCGTTCGTCTGCAACGTGTTTAATTGTTGCGTCACGTAACGGAAATCGCGACGATCGAGTGGCCATGTGATTTCTGATGCATAAAAGGAATGTTAAATCTGTTCGTAGATGGGAACCAACGTCGACGGTGCAGAATGTCTCGCTAGAGGGAATACAGTTTCGGAAGCTAAAGAACGGCGATAGCTCGTGAAAGACGAAGAAGGGCTGAGAGTCGGTCGTTAGCGCGTTTTACGGCGGCATTAAGCTTCTCTTAAACGACGCACGCAAAGTGCTCCTTTCCACACCCCCTGGCGGTCCTTTCTCGTTCTACCGCCGCCAGTTCGTCTCTATCTACCTCGTCGATGCGCTAACCGTTTCGGTTCACCGCCACCCACCTACGGCTACCGGAAAGGTGTTTGCTATCGCGCGAAGATCGTCCCCGAGTCGTTCCGCTCGATTTTCCCCTTACTTTCGTCGCTACTTTTCCGTCGCTTTGCACGCGTTCGCTTTAGAAAACGGTGCCGGTAAAGCGCGAAATCGTAAAGGGAATCGCGAAGAAGCTCGAAAACCGCGAGTGAGCGAGGAAAATCGAGAGGAAAAAGTGAGAGAGGAAGAACCGAGGAAAGAGGAGAATCCAAAAGTAGAACGGAAAGAAAAAGAGGATTGGAAGGGGAACCGAGGCAAAACGATGATCCTAAGGAAAAGTCGAAGGAATAAGAACAGCGTGTTTCTTCCTCCTACGTATTATCTTTTATCTATTTATTTATTTAACCGACGTAGGTTCTTCGGTATTGCGCACACGAGTGCGTCAAAATGAAATAAAAAAAGAGAAGAACAAACAATAATTTCAAGCTACGATTTTTATAATTTCCTTCGAGATACTATGGATACTGTAAGGGAGGTTACGCCTCCGCGAATGCGATCGACGATAACGTTGCTGGTTGTTCGCAGTAGAGCATAATCTATCGAATGACGATCCAAGTTATCCGAACTAGTTCGGTGCATACAGCGATACGAAGAAGTTGTCTTCTTTTAACGACTATCGTAGGAGCACGTAATTTAAAAAGTTGGAGAATTTCTGCACAACTAACTGATTGAAATTTTGATGTACGCTTTTACGTAGCGATAGGTTTATCCCATAAGTAAACGTAAAATATATGAAATATCGAAGAGAAAGATCGAGATCGTATGGAGAAAGAATGAAGGAAAGTAGGGAAGAAAAAGAGGCGTGAAAGAGGAAAGGAAGCGACGAAAGAAGACACTGAAGAGAAAGTAACCGAGAGATCGTATAGAATTGGACTGGCGACGAACAAAGTGCGGGATTGAACGTATCCGCGACAGAGATCAGACGTCGACTGGTGGGCGTGTATAGATACATATAACGCGGGCAGGTAGACAGGTAGGTACGCGTGCGGCCGTAGAAGAGGACGGGGATGGATACGGGGACGGGATTGGAACGGGAGAGAGGTGGAGAAAGAGAGCAGGGGCGAAGGGTGAAAGAGGCAGCGGGTGCAGGATGAAAGGAGGGAAAAGGTGGAAGAGGGAACGGAGAACGCGGAGGGCACATAAGTCCGGCGCTGACATCGGTGCAACCCTCGCGTCGGACTCGAGTATCGACAGATATTTAAATGAATATTCCTCCGCTGTTAGGGATCCGCTCTTTGAAATCAAAGCAGAAGGTACAACGGTTCATTTAGACGTCCGCCGATATCCCGCGCCAGCCGGACCGTGGATACAGGATTTCGCTTGTCACGTCATTCGAGGGTTATCGCCGAGACCGGCACGATTCCCTGCTAGAGGCTATTGGAGAGAGGAGTCGCGTGTCCCTCGACGACCCCGTTTGTCCGGCACACGCACGCGGACTTGTACTTTATCCGCGTCGGTTATCCGCTTTCGAGCGACGCGATCGTTCGATATCTCTGGCCTGTCTCGAGCGTCATCCAAGGTTCTAGAACGCGCGCGCCATCAAACCTCTTCTTGCACGAACTAGCTTTCGTCGCAATCTTCTGTGTTCGAGCCGCGAGACCCGTGTGCCCTCTTTCCCTGCCACCTGTTCCGTATGCGAATTAGTACGGTGTCCCAGGTTGAAGTGGAAAAGGGCGAAGAATATACACAGTAGTAGCCGCTTTAGCGTGCACAATGCGGGACCATATCTGTACGTCTATCCGACCAGGTTGCTTCTGTTGCGTTTATAAAAAGTCGACCGCGTAAATATCTACGATCCAATAATATATCTTCGGATTAATCAGCCAGATAATCGCATCGAAAGTGCCGTGAAAGCCGTACCGATCACGACATCTTCCTAATTTCGTTTCTCGACCGTTTTCATATCGATCCTCGTGATCGACGATCGTAACCGAACATCGACCATCCCAGTCATCCATCCATCGACGTCGTAGATCTCAATCGGCGACTTCCGTTCTCGACGAAGCGAAAGCACCGATGCAACCGCCTGCGTCTGACCGCGTTGTCGCACTTGGGCCCGGTTATCGCGCGAGGTTCGAACGAACATGGATACGCGTTATCGCGTCGAACGGACAACGATTTCCCATCAAAACGTTTCGTTGGATAGCTATGTGCGTTCGAGGTATCGTAAATTAGCGGCAAGAACGCGCGCCGCGTTTACGTTGGGAACGAAAAGCGAGTCTCGTTCCAGGACTATCATCGTCCCTTTGGTTTGCGCTCCGTGGACCGATTCTCGATAGAAACGAGCGACGAGGATCTCCCGTTTCTTGCGGCAATTGCGCGCAGAGCAACCGGCAATAAATCTCTCCGGGCATTTCTAATTTCTCCACCGAAATGCACGCACGGACGTAGAACGCACACGCTCTGTGCGACAGCGTCGCGAACTACCGCTTCGACGGTTCTTTTTCTCGACGTCGACTCGTCCGAATAACGAAACACGCTCGACTCGGTCTCTACGCGATAACAGCGTACGATACTTATTTTTTTAACCTGTTAACCGGATTCTGCTGTAATCGGGTAATTAAAAGTCGATAAAACAAGTAGAAAATCTTGAAAAGCATAATTTATTTCCAATAAAAAGGGAGCAAGGACGGCGATTTAACTCGAGTTTTCCGGTTAACAAGTTAACAACGACCTGCCGCAACTTATGAATCAACCATCAAGGGCAGCGAAAGGAAGAGCAAAGAAATGGAAATCATTTAGCTGTAGCCGATGGACAGTTTCGCACGCTATGCAATTAGACGTGGATATAGCGAAAGAAGGACGCATGCAAGTAGATACGTACTCGTTAACGCGTTTGCATTGTCTTTATACCGATCGAAGGTCAGCGATACGGACGTTCGACTGTCAATCTAGCAAACAAGGATGGAAAGCATAGAAGTAACGTGGAAACGCGCGAGAAGCGCGTACAATTACTACGGAAAAATAAAATTGCGTGCAAACGGGAATGCGTGTGCGTGCTCGTGCGTACTGCGCTACGTGCGTTTGCGTGGGTTAAGATATTTACCGGTAAGATTATCGCCGCGTTGCTGCGGCCACCGAAAAGAAGGCCTCGGCTGCTGCTTGCTGCGCATGTCTCCCGTCCGGTGCGACGGCTGCGGGCCGCTCGCTTTTCAAACGATCGGAGACCACTACTTACCTGAAAGAGAAAAAGTCAGAATGGTCACAAAAATTCGTTGGTCGACGAAACTACGCTTAACGCGAGCCCAGATACGAGAAAAGAATTTTCCACCCTCTTTGGCTGTGTTTTTCCGAACGATGGGCGAAACGGCCGAATCGCGTCCCCCGCGCAGCCACAACCAATTCCCGACCCTTCTCTTATCCACCCGTTACCAGCCATCCTAACCGGCCGTATATCTTTCCACCGTACGCCCTCGAAAGCGGCCGCCTTTGTTTCAGATATTTATGAGGCGTTTTAATTCGCGCGCCGCGCCACGCCGCGTCACCCGCCGTCGCCCGACCTCGGTACTCGTCGGCCGTCGTCGCCGCTATTCGACTCCGTTCGTTCGTACTCGGCCGTACTCGGCAGCGCGTCGTGACCGACCAAACGACTAGCGCGGCAAGGGGATGGCCGCGTTAAACCGCTACCATCGGGGGATGAGGAGGCATAATAGGCATAAGGGTGCTCCGATAAAGCGGCAACCGAGCTCTCTTCCCTTCGCGTACCCCTCGTATCCCTCCTCCGCCCACACCACCCTCTTTCCAGACGCAGGCCATAAGCGCGAACAAACTCTCGCTCGTATATCTCGGCTGAATGGTTTGCTCGTGGTGCGGCGCGGCGCGACGGCTTCTCGGCGTATCGCCGGGCTACCATCGCGTTCCCTTTCGTTTCTCTTGGTCTCTCACTCTTTCTCTCTTTTACTCTCTTCTTCTTTCTCTGGTCTCATTTCTCGTTCGTCGCGAACCACCGCGAATAACCGTCGAGCTTCTCGAATTGAACCGAACCGGATCGAAACGCGTTTCTCGTCGCGTCGAATTTCAAACGAACGATATCTGTCTACGTATTCGTTGACTCCGAATCGTTGATCGTTAATCGATAAAAAGTAGAGACGAAAGGAGAGAGTCTTTGTCTGTTTTTCCGTGTCGCGACGTTCTAGAGAGAAACGGTCGCGAACTCGCAGCTACTCCTCTTTACGTCGTAGTCTGTTGCCGAGTTTAACGGCAACAGTACGTCACCCTGTCAGCCCCTTTGCCCCTCCTTGTCCCACGCTTTCCCTCTCTCGCTTTCCTGTTTCTCTCGGCCGTAACAGGGATCTCCGATGCTCTTTCGTTCAACCTTACTCCGTTTCTCTCTCCCTCCCTGCCTGCCCCTCCATCCTTTCGTCCTCGTCCCTCTTATTCTTCGTTGTGCGGCGTCCGCGCGCCGTCCTCGTCGCGCTTTTCTTAACAGCCTTCACTCTCTAAAAGCCTGAGCGTGATCTATGGCAGGACGTTGCGTCACACGGGGAACAGATGCAGTGCTCGTATATTACTCGGCCATATCTAGCGGGCAAACGGAGAGAGAGGAGAAAGGCGTTTCGAACAGGGGTGCCAGGGGGACGGTATCGCGTTCGTTCGAAGATCGTTCAACGCCACGTATAGATCGCGATTAATATTCCGATAGCTTTTTTCCGCTCGATTTCTGACCGAGTCGAGCGACGAAGACAATTTCGGGAAGAAAAAGCGAAAGAGAAAAGAAGAAAACGCGTGAGCAGTTGAAGAATAAGGAGATAAATAAGTAAAACTAGAAGGAATCGAGCAAAAATCGAAGTCGATTCGTAAAAAGCGTGATAAGGTAACGAAGGATCGGAACGCGTGGAGAAGAGGAAACGCGTGTTCGTGAAAATGCTAGCCAGCTGTCTGCGCGTACAGACAGGAGGGAAAGCGGAAGGGAGAGAGTTGGGAGGGAGGCTCGAAAACGCGCGTCGGCAGGGTAGACACTTGGAGAATCCCATAAATCAGGTCAGGGTTGGCGACGGGGGTGGCTGCGCGGCGGTAGTTACAGAAGGGAGGCCAAGGGAGCGGAGAGGAGTTAAGGGAGCTCGCTGCGACTCCGAGAGAGCCGTTAGGTAAAGGTCGACGCACAACAAACCCACGCCGAGAACGCTGAAACGTGGCGCGCATGCTCGTAAAACGTTTGGCGCCAATTCCATTCGACAAGACGGATCGGTGCGTCTTTGAAAGAACCAGCGTTACTCATCGGACTCGATTTTTAGACGCGCAGTCACTTTCGTCATCGGCGAGATACACGCGCGTTTCAAAAATTCGTTGCTTTAGCCTTCCCCTATCGCGTTGCCTTATATGTCAAAGTCGAGAGGTTTATCGTTATTTCCTGTTTAAATAAATAAATTAAATACAGAAACGGCGACACGATTGCGAGGCTATGTACACAGGCTAACGCATTGTCGAATCGAGTCGATCTCTTTTCCGCATCCTTTCGCAACTTCCCACGTTTAGCGTTTGCAATTATTTTAATTATTTATAATGTGACACGTTTCTATATTTAACGACGTATTCCTGTTTTGTTTTGTTTCAGTCGCAACATAACCTCCGGAATTTTATAGCTTTGTAACTTTGTAACTTCTACATTTAGTTTCCCTTGTTGCGTTACAGGGCCAACGTTCGTTAGTAAATAATAATGACAATAACGATAGTAAATAAAATTATGTGATCAGATCAAGGAGGGTTTTCGACAATTTTGGAAAACATCGATCGTTTCGTCTAAAAGTTAATCGGTAAAAGTTGGTCACATCTTATAGGCAAGAACGAATAGGACGTACGTACGATTGCATGAATTCTTTTCATTGTTTTCAGGTACATAATCAACTCCTGTTTGCTATTGTAAAAAGCTCGATATATTTCCTTAAGTTAATACGATATTTTGAAAAGTTAAAGTACGCGATTAAATTGGAACGCACAAAAGATTCCGCTATGATTTCTAACATCTTCTTAGAGGCTTCCTACGAGACGTGTTCGAATACATTCACGAGTACCACGTAAACGTACAAGAGCGTCTAATAAATATTCCCAAGTCCCTACACACAAGTGTTACTTCGTCGCTCGTTCTTCGATAACACTTCGTGACCACTGTAATAACGCGGAAGGAAAAGATCGCTTTTCTGCATCAATCCCAACCATCGTTCTTCTCGATATACGATCGTTTGGAGAACTATCCACTGACCAACGCGTATAATACGAAAGTCGTAATAGATACGTATTACACACACAGACACATACACGCGGATTCCCGATGCAACAAACGTTTGACATACCGCCGTGTCATCGATTCGTCCTTTTGACGAAAGGAACGTGGAATTCGAAAAGTGGCGGTTACGATACTCGCGGTCGATACTCGCGAGGTTGCGGAGAAACGCTAGGGGTGGGCGAATGGCAAAGAAGAGACAGGAAAAGAGGGCGACGTTGAAGAAGCTTCGGAGGGACCCCAGATGGAATCGGTGCAGTTTGGAATATTGGAAAACGTCGAAACGTGCGAGAAATCGAAGCGGAGGGGTGAGAAGGGGAAGTGGAGGCGGCAGAGTGCGAGCAGGCCACTATTTATGACGCGTACGTGAATTCTTGGAACAGCGGGGATACCGCGTGTTCGTGTCACGGCGTCGCCGAAGAAAGAGAGCAACGGAGGTTCACCGGGGAGGGACTCGACTCCGGTGGAAAAGGGGCGACCAGCCTGCACCTCTGTTGTACGGTAAAAGAGCGAAGCTGAAGGAAGGCGCGCGACGAAGCGTATTCGTAGATTCGACGAATCTCGAGAATCGAACGTGTCCGACGTGGAAACGTCCGTCGTTCGCCAACTATAAAGGTATCGGAAGAGATAGAAGAGGCCGAGGCACGAGACAGGAGACAGGAGAGAAAAAAGCGAGGCTTCGATTGATTCATTGGACGCGCGTGCCTGGTTTCAAATCACCAGAATAGAATCCGTTGCCTTTGGAATGCCAGGCTCACGGCTAATCCATCGAGCGTCTTTATTGCTCTGCGACATTTATAAAACGCCGGAGAGACGAGGGCTCCCTGCGATCGCGCCCATTCGTCACCGATTATAAATCGTCAAGACACCCCTTTTTGTCGCTCCGTGTCGCCTATCCTTCTCGCGCCGAGCGTTCGCCCTTGTTTCGTGCGGATGGTCGGTTCGGTCACGGTTTTCGTAATTTCTGCGTCGACCGCGGCGATCGCTTTCCAAAAATACGCGGCCACATAAGAATCGAGGAAAAATAACATTCTTTGCGCAGCCTCTTCGCGAAACAACTTACGACCGACGGATTCGTAAATTTCGAAAATACGAAAGGGAGGTGGTTTCCGGATAAGAGAAAAAGGGTGTGCCTGTTTTTTGTCGAGCTAAGGAAACTCTGGATCTTACGGCGGGCGATACGGTGTTTCAACGTAGCTGCGAACAGAGAAGCAAGATGTATTTGTAACGAACGAGGACAGGTATGTTGTGTAGGTCTAGGCGGTCGAAGAGTAACGGAAGTAACCGTGAAAGCTTGATACGCCGCACCCCGTGTACCTCCCTTACGAGCGTATAGCGAAGATAAGGCTCGCTCGTTGCGTCGAAGCGTCCCTGAGCGACCGTCCTGGAACGTCGTGAACGTCTCGAAACGTATACCGATGCTTCGACCCGAGTCCCGTCCCCTATTCTTCCTTACGACCACCGATCTCGTTCTCCGGAGCATCGTCGACTCGCTGGCGTAATATCGTGCCTGCTCCTCTCGCCGCCGTTATGCCGAGTTTAGTTCGTCCATAGACGAACGGAAGCGAAAGCACGAGAGAGAAGGCAACGCACTCGTGAAATCCTGCCGTCCTCTTCGCTCTTACTCGTCGTATTGCCTTCTTACCAAACGAAAGAGAAGAGCGCAGAGGTATCGAGGATAACGTTCGCCAAGGAAAATAGAAACGTCGGTATATAGCCGTGGTCGGAAGCCCGTTTAATACTCGTCTCGATGGGCCAGGGTTTTCAGTAATTGGCAAGTTAAACAGCTCCCCGGTATGCACCTCTCTCTCTCTCTCTCTCTCTCTCTCTCTTTCTCTCTCTCTTTGTCGCGACTTCTTCTCTTTGTTCTTACCCTTCTCTCCACGCTTGCCTCGCCTTTCACGGCGAAACGCACTCTGCTCGGGCAACGCTCTCCGATACGCTGGAATTTTCTTATCGCCGAAATACTGTAATCCCTATGCGGGGAATAAGATGCTTTAATTAGGCGGAGTCGGGCCGCGATCGATTTCGAGAAACTCGCCTCGAAAGAGTCGAAAATTGTCGGCCGAAACGAGCGAGAACTTTGCTCCGAGGAAATCGAAAATGATGGTAGTGCAAAAGGTGCGTTTCAAGTGGAAACGATGCAAGATAAAAAATAACGATACATCCTAATAAAGTACTCGCAGCTTGTCCGCTTGATGATTACCGATTGGCTGCGCGCTGTACGCGTGTCCCATTAGGTGAACCGAACCCGGTCGAAGCTTTCCTTTGGACAGGACCGGGCGAGTCGAAGCAAACTCGATTGGAAAGAGTGCGCGGAAGAGACGAAGAGCGAGAAGAGCAAGGAGAAAGAGAAGGAAAGAGAAGAAAGTACGGTAGAATGAAAAGAGATAGTGAAACCGAACGAGAGAGAGAGAGAGAGAGAGAGAGAGAGAGAGAAAGAGAGCAAATGGCGGCAAGAGGGGGCAAGGTAAGTAGGTATAAAGGAGCGTGACTGGACGTGAGTTCAATACGCGGCCCTCGAGCACAGCTGTCACTGACATCGCCGCAATTCGAAACTGACCACGACAGCTAACCTCCGTACCGGCGGACCACAACGGCGGAAACTTATACCAGCCTTCCGATTGATACGTCCTGGCCACTCACCATACGCCGAAGGGGACGGATTAGTTGGCGGATGGCAGCAGTCTCCTACTCTCTACTTCTACGTTCCATACTTTGGCCCTAGAGGTCTGGCTCTTCCTTCGCAGCGAATCGAAACGGCCAACGTTTGCACTTTCTTCTCTAAGTGACATTACGCACTGTTGACCAGTCGTTGGTTGACCATTAGATTCCACAAAATATATCACGAGTACGCGCTTCATCCTGACAATTAGCGATTTGGATAAACGCGAGCGTCACGCGACTAGAGCGACGAGCAACGAATACGAATTTTGGCAAATTTTGCCATTCCTTCGGTCAGATGCTACACTCCCAATACGATGAAATTGGTATCGTAAAACGCTATGCGGGTTTATCTTCAGTTATCGTTGATCGAAAGTTAAACAATTGTATACGGTCGTTTGTCCCACGATTTTACGATTCCATTAAACGTAATTACGGATACACTCGTAAGAATTACGCGATACGGAGAATATCGTATTTGAAAAGATTGAAACGCATCGATGAAGCTAAAAATGGTATTCTTGTAATTTTCACGAAGGCACACTACTATTACTACGATAATTGCATCATCCAGTCGTCAAACTTGATGGATGGAAAATATTTGTTTTCCAAAATCGGCCTGACAAGTCGTCAGCGATCAACGTATGCACGAATTACCGCGCATAATACTAGCACGAGTCGTTGTGCACAAGTTGGAAGCATTCGGTTGGTTGGAAGTGGCGCTGGAAGAACGAGAAAACACGACGAGAGCGAGCACAGAGGGCAGCCGGCTGTTTAATAGGTGAACAGCAAATAAGAGGATTCGGAAATAGCGCAGTCATTGTGGGATCCCGCGAGCGAGAAAGCTTCGGGCCGCGGTAGGTAGTCATTTCTCGATTCATCGAGGAACGCGAAAGGCAGCTAGCTAATAAGGGCCGGTACGATAATAGCGAGCAGGAAAAAAGCTACGGAAAGAGAGGACGAAGGGAGAAAAGGAATGGATGGAACGGAGCGAATGGTCGAGGGACGAACGAAGAAGAAAACGAAGTCGGAGGTACTTGGAACGAAGACGGTCGATCCTTGGTGAGAAGGGCGAAGAGGTGATTGATGGAACGTCAGTCATGGTGCAGCCATCAATCTCCCGTACCTATACCTTTATTATTTATTATCCTTGCCGCTACGGATACTTTGCTTCAGGTACATCGTATTTCTCTTTTCCACCTATTCGTCGGTATAGCTCCGTCTCGGTTCGTCGCTACGCCCGATGCATCGGCGAAGCCCAAAGGCCGTCCAGTGACGAAGCAACCTTCCAGCTACGGATCGTCCACGCGTCTATACAACGCGATGCTGCGTGTACTCGCGTTCGCGAAATCGTCCCTCGCCCATCTTTCTGTAGCTATACGTCTCGATATTCATAGGCGGAAAATTTTGCAGAACTCTTTTTCGAACTCTGTTCGATCGTTGCTTGATCTCCGTCCACGTGAAACGATTCGATGCTCAAGAAATAAGCGACACCGGCTTGCAGAGATTCATCGGTCGCGAGAACAAGTAACAAATGTATGAAATTTCTGACAAAATCTAATATTCGCGTCTAATGTGGCAATCGAAAGCTTCGAGACCAACGTTCTTAACGCGAATATCTTTCGAGCAAACCACGTAACTGAATTTTATAAGGAGACAGCTTTGACGACACGCGATCCATCGACGATGTATCGAAGAAATGCAACTTGTCGCGTCTTTCTGCTCGCTCTTGCGATCGAAATTAGATCTGTTGCCGAATTTTCAACGTGGTAAAAGCAGCGCGAGCTATAGTCGCCGAGTATCGTCACCCTCTTCCTTTACAAACACGCACGTACGATTCTCGTACGTATGTGTAAGGACGAAACTCGCTGCGCTCTCGCCCCTGCTGCGTCACGAAACAAATGCGCTTTCAGCCAATCATCGTGGCCCGCCGTCCATAAGGATGATGATCACGATGACGATCACGATGACGCGGTGGAAGATGACTCGTCGCAGCTGTCAATCCACCGGGGCTACAGGCAAACCTCGAAACTTGGTTTCCACTCGGCTACGACCATTGAGCCTCGACTCGATCGAGCAAACGCTCGTCTTATACGAGACGAATAACACGAACACGCTTTCTATTTATTAGATCGTCCAATAAATTCGTATCGTTCATTTTTCTGCTATTTAGACGCTTTAGGCTGGTTTCACACCGAGATACGAGTGGTACGCGTATGGCAGACTGCGTACGTATCGCGTGAACTTCGACATTTTTTTTTTTTTTTTTTTTTAAAGTTTCGTCCATCGTCTTCGTTGGAAAAGTATCGTTGTCAAGATACGCGGAACGAGTATCGCGAGATACGGCGTCTCGCGAGAATAGTCGTGCGAACGCTTCCATCGGTCTGCTATATTCGGTATCTATGATACGCGTATCTCCGCTATGAAACCAGTCATAGAACTTGGACGCGTTATTTTAGATTATTCACACGGCATTGACTCGAATGTAAGACGCGGGAATAGTAGAAAAAAATTGCACAATAACCGGAAGAATCTAAATGCTTGCGATTCATTGATTTTCTCCTCACGAGTGCCTTCTCTAGACTGCACTTGATCTTGCAAGATTGATCATCTTGATCGCTCTATTCATAAAACACGTCATCAAGAGTATAAACTCACCGCGGCATAAACTTATCGAACGACCCAATACTGTCTGCTTTCTGCGACACTGCGTTGTCATCGTGGATATCTCCGAGACGAACGAAACCGATCGTTGTAAAATTGATTATTTCGAGATCGATCTGCCGGAGAGCGCGATTTTCCATCGGGCGTTCGCTCGAAAGCACGGGCGTCGCTCGATTCTTCGACGACAAACGTAAAAAAAGGAACAAAGAGGAGGGGGGCGTGCGCTAAGAAGGCGAAAGTCGAGGAGAAGGAGACGCGCAAAGGAAGGAAGGGTGGACGCATCAAGCAACAGGGGCGGAAAAGTTGACGGCTTAGACGTTTTAAATTTCTCGGGGCATTCGAGAAGACATCGAGCAACTCGATCTTTCGAGCCGGACGCCGGAGATACCTGCACCTGAGCCTCTTACGCGTTTTTTTTTCGACCTTTTCTTCTCTTCCAGAGCTAAACAGGTTGGCTACCCGCGGCCACACCAGGAAAACGCGCAGATCCGCCCGGACGAAATTTTACGCTGCTCTGGCCGCGACCAGCTAGCGCGCGTTCTATTGAAAAATTGCAAATACCGTTCCGATCGGTTCAAACAGACGCGACAACGTATTTTCCACGCGTACGTGTCCGTCGTTGGGATACTGCGTACCGACACACCGTAGACAGCACGATGTAATGAATTTTTCACTATCTTCGCGCGGAAATAAATCGTATGCCGGGTTGCGGGTCGTTAATCGCTAACGCGGTTTAATACGCGGATCGACTATCGATAATTAACCGGCGACCAAGTACGCCAGGTGAGTCGGTGTTACTCATTAATATTTTAATTATTCACAATCCAGAGGCGCGCGTGCGGAGTTAACGATCGTGCGCGGACGGATTAGGATTTACATGATTTGAGGCAGGTCAAGACCGGGTACACGGACGAGCGTTGTAGGTATGCGTAGAAGTGGGCGAGAGCGGCGGCCACGGGCCTCTGCTTCATTCATAGTTAAACGCCGCTGTTTATGAACGGGAATACCTATTATGTAATGCATCGTCGGCAACAACGAGTCTTTTTATATCCGCCACGTGGCCGAACGCTGGATTACGCGTTCCTTCTGCCCGGTTCGAACACTTGCGAGCTACGCCGCAGGCTAATCGACGCCGATATCGACCGCTTCCGCGTCTTCGTTCGTCCAGTGGCTACCGGTCCTATCTTCGTCAACGATTCTCCTTGCATCTCGATTCACCGATCCGATGATTCCTTCGTCCGTGAATTAGTATTCGCATTCATAATTAACGTCCTATCGGGAAATATACGACGTTGTAACTTGCCACATGTTCAGCCTCGTAATGTGTATAGCGTTTGACTAACTCGGCAAGCAGCGGTAATCGTCCAGCTATTAAATACTAATAACGCACGTACCTCCATCGATATATCGTTCGACAGGCCATCAAGAAATCGTGATATCGCGCCTCGTTACGATATTATCTTTTTAAGTTTGTATGTGCGTTGGTATAACGCGTATTTTCCTATTGTGCGCAATGTGTATGTAACCTAACGTATTTTTCATCGACGCAAGAAATGCATAAATAATTGTTCTCAGAGCGGATTGGTTGTGGCTGTCGTCGAAACCAGAAAGCAAATTACCACGATCGATAATTCCATTTACAACGTCACGTATCCCGATGATGGAGTCGGAAGATGCGAAGACAGTGTGGAAGGTGTCGAGGGAAACCTGAATGCTGCGTAACAGAGTTGGACGAACACGCGTTAAGATCGATAAGACGAAAGAAAGAAAGACTCGTCGATTTGATTTCGTCATGGCGGAATCACTGTGCTGGTTTCCCAGCATCCAACTGCTAACGGACGAGCCAATTATTGTCATTTTCTCTTTCTCCGTGAACGGAACAAACGATATCCCTCGATCATAATTATCGATACTCGGACGATCGATACGTTCGAATTTACGAGGTCCTTGAAACGTAAACCGATCACCGATGCGTGGAAACGGGTTAATTGGAATCGTACTCGCGCGATCGATGAGAATCGATCGTGTCGATACGGGAACCCGTCGTCTTTCGCTCCCCTTCAACGGCGATCGATAAAATTCTGACGAATGGCATTCCGTGACGAGGCTGTATAAGATCGTCCACGAAATTTCTCGCCGAAGAATCGGGGTTACACGGTCGACGAGCCGGTACCACGGAATCGTAAAACGGTCGACGAAAAAATTATTATTTGAGCGTGGCGATCGAACGTTCGTGACGATGCGATCTTCGTTAAACGTACTACGCAACGATAGACAAATTTCTCACAGTAGCTTTGATCGTTACAACGATGAAGATATTTTTTTTTTCGATATTCTTATTATTTCGTTATAATTATTATAATTTAGTATTATTTAGTTGACGGACTGTAGCCTCGTCTGTGTCGCTATTAATACATATTTTCCTACTTTGTGTAGTTATTCTTATTCTAATATATTTTTTCCTTCGCAACAAGAAATACACGAGTAAATATTCTCGGAGCAGATTGGCTGGATTTGTTGCCGGAGACAGAAAGCAAATTATGACGATTAATAATTCCATTCATAAAATCACATATTCTAACGATGAAAAATATGCTCCGTTCACATCCATTACGCCGCATTCAGGTTTCCGTTGACACTTTCAAGAGTGACTTTAGATTTGCTGACTCTATCATCGGGATATTGATGATTTTCTGAATTATTCATAAAAGAACAGACACGGAAAAGAGCAGAATTAATCGAACAAGATACGGATATGAAAGCGCGAGCGAAAAAGCTGGTACAGCAAGAATAGATCAATTTCGTTTTGTATTTATTGATCGATCCGAGGAAGAGATCGACTCGTTCGACGATATTATTCGCCAGGCTGTATAAAATGTCTGACGTTTTAGAAGAATCTTTAGTCGATTACGTAGATCGGTAACGATCTTTTCCTCGAGAAACTTCTCAATGGTAGAAAAATATGATTATTTGAGGGAAAATGATTGAAACGACGCAGCGAGATTGTTCGAAGAAAATCGCGTCTCTAACGATTCTTTCCTACTTTCCTTAAACCGATGGAATTTTCTAAGAATAGAAAATGAACCAAAGAACGGAAGAAAGTTCAACAAGCTCTCGGCGATCAGTAACATCCGGCATATTAATATCCCGCAACGTTAACAACGATGCGAGCGTCGTGCCCGCCGTACGACGACGCAACGTTCGACGCACAGTCGATGTTCGCCGCTTGCCAGCGCGCCTATCGATCAACCTTGTCAAAAATAATCGATCGACTTGACGAGTCTCAACCAAATCCCTCGTGTCGACGAGCCAGACCGGACGTTAACGCGAACGTCCAGCCGGGCCGATCGGTCACGAATTTTCATTCCGCCCTAAAACGGAGTCCATCCGAGCTGTACGAAGCGAACGTAGATCCAGTAACGAGTACTGTGCGAGGCTGGGAAGGAAACTTGGCGAGATGGTACAGGGGCGAGAGGAATACACCGAACTTTGTACAACGTATAGGATACGTAGCGCGTGTAAAAATATTTTTTGGAAACGGAAGCGCGTCGAAACTTTAAATTTATCTAACGCGATATACGCGTTGGTCATCGTGTTCTACAAGTACCGGTCGCAATTCTTTTTTTTTTCTTTTGCATCGGGATAAGCTACTCTGCCATCGTCTTTCTGCTCGCTGGTCGAATCGTTATATTCGTAAGAAATGATAAAATGAGAATATATTAGGTTGTCGGAAAAGTTTCCTTCGTTTCATAAGGTGATGATAGACGAAGAATAATTTTTATATTTGTTTTATATTATTTTATTGAATTAGGTATGATCGATTCCCTTATATTTGTATTATTATATTCGTGCATAATTCAATAAATTAATATAAAACAAGAAATATCGTGCGTCTATTATTTCCTTAGAAAGAAACTTTCCGGACAACCTAATACGCATAATCTAACAGACAGGCGGAGAACGCTTGGGACGATAATACGCTACACGGGAAAAACGTTTGCAGGATCGAAGCGAGACGGAAACCCATTGCGACCGATAAAACGTTCCTTTCGTTCGAACGCCGCGTATTAAATTGGAAGATCAAGGTTGCACATTGTTGCGCCGATGTCTATCCCGCATTTACGTTTTCCTAGCCCGTGAATCCTACACAACCTGCTCGTTGAAAGGTCGATCGCTTCGAGCCTCGCTCGACTCCACCCAGACATCGTTCTCGCATCCTTCTCGTTTTGCAGCGTCGTTGATGTTGCACGTCTGCGACGGTGGCAACGACAACGACGACGAAGACGACAGCCCGACAACTTCTCGCGAAGGATCAGTGTCCTCGGACCAAGCAATGCCACTGCCACCCCTTCCCACTTTCTTCCCACGCAACGAACCGTGCCGAGCCGTGATTCACCGGTTTACACGCGACTTCGATACCGTTACACGCGTGTTGGCACAGACGGTACGCGCGTGCAGCTACAGAACCGAGAAACCGTGGTGTCGCCGCCTCACCGACAATAGACCGCGTTACGACGTGGTCGCTGTCGTTGCGAGATCCTAGCTCCTCCTCGGAATGCAGTTCGTCGTGTCGCGAGGGAACGCAGGATAAGGGGGAGAAACTACGGATAGACAGAGAGGGAAGAGACAAGAGAGTGATCTACGTGCAAGTGGGTGGCACTCTCGGCACGTATGCACGGCGCTGACGTAACATGCACGATTATTATTCGCTGTTATCACCCGGTACCGTGTTTCACCTATAACGCGCACACGCTCGCGCCTTCCTCCAGCTACGACCATAATCTCTCGCCTTTCCTTCTTAACGCGCGAAACTCGCCAACCAATTCCACTCGCGTAAGTTTCTTCTCGAGTCCGCCTATGGTTCAGGCTCGACGCGGTTACGATTTTTTTGAAGCTGGTTCCGCGATTTGGATTCGCGTCGCGCGATGCTACGATTCCTTGGGGACGATCCGCGCTACGGTCGAATCACGCGCAGTCAAGCAGCGGTCAACGTCGCTTACACGCGATTCGGTAACGGCGTTAACAATAGGCGGTTCCGGCGAGACGAATGAAAGTCTCTGGAACGATGCCTAGGTTGACGCGATCTGACCGTAGCCGTGATCGTTAATCCGAATCAAGTTTTAAGAGCCTCTCGTATATTGGATTATTAGCTCCTTAAGCGTGCAGCAAAATTGAGGAAACCTACGCCTTTCTTCTGCTTCCAACGATAAAACCAAGAGGTAGATAATAACGTTCCGTTAAAACAAAGGCGGATGAAACTAGTTGCGAAATGAAAATCCTCGATCATGACATAACGTTGCAATACGACGATTAAAAATCGTACGGCGTGTGGTATGTTTTAAAACATGCAACGCGCGATCCGACGTGGCAGTACCTTTCCGTCAGTCATCTTTTTTCGTAGCCGCGTACAAAGCTCGAAAGCGACACAATTTCTGTCTGTTTTCGGTCGAAGAAACCGCACCGATAACGCGCCTTACGCCTCACAGCGATTCTTAACCCGACGATGGTTCGACTGTCCCTGGGCGAGTTCGCCGATCGCGACTCTCGAAAGGGCGAATTTCGTATTTGGTGGCGGTTCCGGTAGCGTGGAACGCGACGTTCGATCTCGAGGGGGATGATTCATCGAATGCCGTGTAGACGGAACGACTCGATCGCGTGCGAGAAGTAAGTAGCTGGTCTCGGTACGAGAGTACGGTGTAGGCTCGGCTCGATCCCGAAATTAAAGACGGTTCGTGTAACGGGTGGCGGTGAATCGTGGAGCAAAGTATGTAGGTACGGGCGCGGAGAATCATCAAGAATGATTTATGGCGCAGCCATCGCGGGGACACGCGCGCGCGTCGCCAACGCGATTCTCTCTGTCCGCGCATAGCAGAATACTTGTGTCCTGCGAAATCCGGAGAGCAACGACGCGAGTAATCTAACTGGTGATTCACGGTGGAATTTTTCCGCTCGTGGCAAGAGGCGAGAGAAAATTTATCGTCTATCGCGAATACATAAAGTACGTCGTTCGCGTTTCCGGACTTCTTCGAGCACTAACTGCGAGATATCATCTATTCGGGCCGCGATCGTCTACGTATCCACGGCGATGGATGCAACCGACCGAGCAAGCGGACCGCGAAAAAGTCGGTGAATTTTTCGAGCTGGCGACATTACGGCGAACACAGAGTGCAGATAGGGAGAGGGGGAGAAACAAAGCCGAGCACCACGAGACTCTCTCTGTATATTTAGATGGTTGTGCAAGGAGAGTAAGTTACGAGCCGTCCGGCGACGTCAACTTGGCAGTTTCTTTGATCGATGCGGCGCCCGAAACGCTGCCGCAATCCCACGCGAGAAATTTCCGAAAAACTTCTGGAAAACCGCGAAGTCGCCAGCAATTATGTACGCGGTCGAACCGGAGAATACGAGATGAAACTATTGGCGAGAAGATTGTCTCGCGTCATAGAAGCTGGAACTTAGAACGACGAAGATTTAATCCTCGTTCGTCAATCGCTGTGTATAAATAAACTTCCTAAAATTTTGTCAACTTGGTCGAATTGAAACGAAAGGTGAAATAATAACGAAAGAAATATCGAGACGTTTCTTGAAATTCAGTTGGTTACGGATTTTATGAAACTCGATAATCCAAATCGACTAAAAGGAAATTGCGAATGAAATATCGCGTTAACGCAATCTTGGTCGTTTAATGGGTTAAAGAGGAAAATTTCGCTAGAGGCCCGCTCGGACCCAGTATCTGCCGCGTACGTAAAACCATCTGCCTTTCAAGGGTTATATAGGTAGCGTTAGTACGAGAAAAACGAGAGAACGGACTTTTGTACGATCGCGTTTAGTCGAATATCGTAGGAATAAAACCATACCGGTCGAATTATCGTATTTCACGCATCTGCCTTTGATAAACCATTAGCCGGGATCGTTGCGACCAACGCGGTAAAGAGACAAACTACCGTTCGTGTTAAATAGACAATTTATGAACTCGATGCTTACAACGGAAACGATACGATATCGTCGAACGAGCAGAGCCCGGTTTTCGATTGTTCGTCGATGCATCGCATTTCAGTCGACCTATCTTCGCGGTCAAACTCGTTATCGATAATTAAAAATTGTCAAACGCACTTTGGCCGAATCGACGCGTCACAACCCGCGCGGAATCCAGTTCGAAGTAGCCCGAGGGTCATCGCGAGTAAACCAAGGGAAAAGGGAGAGGGGCGGAGGGAACAAGTCGGTTATACATGACTGCACGATCATTAGCCACTGTATTATTATTCTCTGGATATTAATTGATTTTGAAAATACAATTTTCTGTGCGACCGATCAAAACGTTTCCCCTTGCCCCGTATCCCTCTTGCTCTGTCCTCCTCTTTAGTCCCTCTTTGCTACGAATTCTCGCTTCGATCGTGTGTACGCGTGCTCATCCACCCAACATCGCAAACGTTTCGTTTTTGCTCTCTTGCCTTTGGCCTGTTTCCGCGATCATCGATACACGGCTTGTGCACGCTCGCGAAATGATTAGGAAACGTTAACGAAGCTGGGCGAATCTTATTCGAACGGTCGTTGGCACGACGAAATTTTCCTGGTAATTATAACGCGTTCGATACGAGCACGAGTGCGCGTGAAAAATAAGTCGAAGATATAATACGATGAAACGTAGAATTGGGAAATTTGAAAACCGTTGCTAGGTCGATGTCGCGTTTACTAGATCCAAACATTTCCATCTAGATACCCTAAATCGTATGTTATTCTCTCCAGCTAATAGTTTTTCGGACCGCATAGATCTTCGCCAGTGACGCGTTATTCGAGCGAGCGATCTACGAGGCGTTATCTTTATCCCAAATTTACTATAACTATGCTTTTTCACATATATTTCGGAAAAATTTTTTTCTCTAAATATCCGTATCGAGTAACTACCTGTCGTTACAAATGCGTGTATTTTAATGGGCCCATCCCAGGATATAAATAAACAGATAAATAAAATTTATTTAGTATACGTGGACGATCAGCAGCAGAACGAAAACAAGCGAAAACCTCGGGATAAGATTCCCCGTTTAAGGTGTCGTTTTCGAACAAACAGAGTTTGAAGATATCCAGTTGAGAATTTGCCTGATAAACCCGTATTTGATAATTTCCTGTTTTCCTCGAAGTTCTTCCTTCAAGTAGAATCAGAAGCCTCGCTGATCGCGCTACGGACTTCTGCGACATGCGAAGCAAAGAATCGCATATACGTGAAAAGCTTGCGAGCGTTTGAAACCGCATCTCGTTGGAGGTCGCGCACGTGGACGGCCGAAGCAGAAACGTCAAAACGAGAAAGGTACGCATCGATCGTAATTCGAAGTGCAACGATAACCTTTCGTGGTCATTCGTTGCGCGGCACGATTGCACACACGCGCAATCGATGCGTAAAAATGGAAATCGAGCGAAATGGATTTGTCGGGACGAAAAAGCGGAGCGGGTAATCGCGCGGGGCAGAAAGAGAGACAGAGGCGAGCGGACGGACGGATAGGCAGATAGATGGGCGAAGGGGGAAAGGAGACACGCAACGAGGGTGGAAAAGAGAAAGAGAACGGGAACAACCGAACCGCCGCAGGTCGCGGCAAATTAGCGCCATCACGGCTGGCTAATATTTTTTTGCGTTCACGGAGGGTGACGCTTTTTTCCTTTTTTCTCGATTTTTTCCCTCCTTTTTTTTTTTATTTTGTCGTTGAATTTGTTTCTTGAATGACGTATGTATCACGATAAAACCCATAGTACGTTCATCGAGTGGCATGATTTTGATCAAAGAGTTTTTTTTATCGTGAAATTTAACGAATAAATATTCGAAATGGTTCGCTGACCGCCACGCTCGCCAGTGTGTGTCTTTCCGCGCAAGACGAAGTCTCGCTGAAATTGGTGGAATAACCAGCGGTACAAGGGTCCCGCGAAAGTTCGTAATCGGGTCGATATCGATTCAAATATATCCTCCGTTTTTTTTTTTTTTTTTTTTTAACAGTTCCATTTCCGTCCACGAGTTACAGACACTTGCTAATTTTGCACGCGAGCTTCGATGAAACGGATCTCTAAAACGAGATGTTTAAAAGATTCTAAATAACATGGTTTAATACGATCGAATAATCATTTTCCGAGTAATTAACAGGTGCGAGTTGGTAGAACGTTTAAAGAAGCAAGAACGTTACGCGATATGCTAAAATGTACTCTAATCGACACAATACTAATTATAAATAAATTGAGCAATTTACCAGGGAGTTTTTATACGCGCGATTATATTCATAAAAATATGAACTTTCATAAATCAAGTTAATAAAGTTAGATCGACTTTGTAATTAGATACAATATAGATGTATTCATTAATGTATTTATGCGTTATCTTAAGTATATTAAACGATCCGTGACACACACGCCTTTTTGCATATAAATATTGATATTTCCACCTCCGAAAAGATTATTTTCCTAAAGAACGTCAATGAATAACAAAATAGAATTACTTTGTCGAAGATAAGTCAGATACAAATGGAATATTTACTCTGCGCAATATTTACATATAGTTGTTGGAATAGGTCGATAATATAGTCGAGGCAAGGTGTGTCGAAGTGCAGGCCATAAACAACAGACACATTTTAGGCCAGTGGGGTTGGTGCGGTAAGAAGAAGGGAAAGTCAGTTACCGTGCGTCGCTCGAGCAACGCGCATCGTCTTTATATTACGCATAGGCGACCAACAAGTTATCGAACGATTGTTATTCGACAATGGCGAAAAATGAATTTCTCTCGCACGGCCGAATAACGTTGCTAACTGTCGCGTAAACGATCGATCGCCGAACCGAAGCTTTCGTCAACGGGAATCAAAATTGGATTGGTCAGGAGTTCATTGATACCGAAAGGTAGATGAAGATGGGGCAAACGAGAGGAGAGGACCAAAGGGAAGAAAGAGAAAGAAAAGGACCGACGTAGTTAAAAGGAAAGCTGGTAAAACGCTAAATACGAGCGAAAGGTTAGCGATCGTTCATTGAAACGTTAGGTGGTGAATCGGGTGCGGCGTCCCTTGACAGTTTACAGCCACCGGCCGCGCGTTCGTTTACCTCGGTAATAATCTCGTCTTTCTCCTCAAGATCCTTCGTATCTCTAGACGGATGGACGTTCGCCGTTTACGAGATCTTTACGATCGGGCGAGATTTAAATGTGCGCGTAAAGCTTGGCTGCACCGCCCCTTCAAACGTCACGGAGCAGGTACGAGCCCGTAAACAAACCGTCGAATCGTTTCTTCGACGTGCGAATCGATCGAATTTTTCTTTGCCGCGTCCCAAAGCGAATATAAACGGCGTAAATGCGATCGAAACGAAAAATCGATCGAAGAAGCTCGCTTACGAAGATTCGCATTGGCGTTTATTTCCGTCTGTTTTTATCGACGGACAAAGTACATAGATGCGAGAACAGGTATAACGTAGTTGGCATGATTTCGAGTTTATTCCTAACGAGGATGTATCGAGGACTGGATGGAAAGCGCGACGAAGGGAAGAGGGGAGAAAGAAGAGGGGGGTGGCGGGAGACGCGGCAGGGCGAATGTGTGTGCAAATGCTCGATGGCGGGGTAAAAGAGAGAACGATGGACCGAGACGGGGAGACCAAGAGACCGAGAGACTGGGAAGTTGAAAGAGAGCCCCCGAAGGCCCGAATATCGATCTCATACATAATTAAATACCGACCCGGCGGAGCATCACAAAGAGAGCTTACTTCGGCTTTGATCTGCTGACAGACGGGGCCCGTCATCGCAGACTTCAATAGGCGCTACTGAATCGCGGGGGTGTGCTATTGACGCGGCACAGCTCCAACACGCCAGCTTCCAACTCCGGTTCGCGTTCCCGCGGCTGACTTCGGCCGCGTACTCCTACAAGCTGTATCTCCACGCTTGTTTACCGTTCTACACTTGTCGCCTACTCTCCTACGGCCATGCATTCCCTGCTACATATACGTATCGGGTAAATGTTCGTTCAACCGGCTGCGAACGCCAGCAAATACGTTATACGGATTAAAGATCGAGCGAAGCATGACTTTGCTGTGTTGACGTAGCGCGCGATTTAGCTGCTCTTCGGCTATCCTCTTGCATAATTGAACCACGTTAGATCGCTGTACGAGTTCTCTTCGTCGTGACAGATTTTCTACAAACACGATTTATAACGTCCATCTATACGGATGTCTTTCATCAAATTTGGTTTTATACGGCGAAACTTGGTTCGCGCCATCTCGTCCGAGGACACACGGTTCGCGTGATACAAGTTTAGGCGATTCTCCTCGCCGCGATGTTTCATTCTCGCGTTAGATGTTCACGTTCGGGCAAGTGGATTCCATCGAGCGATTTTCCATCTCCACGCCGCTTTTCTTTTTCGTATTCTTCTATCTTTCCGCGTAATTCGATATGCAGAATGGGCCACTTGGTGGCTAATCTGTCGATAACGACGATACAAACACAGAAGTCTGTAATCCGTCGATTTACCGATATCGTTGGTTAATAAATTATTATACAAGGGGGTCATGATCTTCGAGATTGATTTCTTCGTTCGTCCGTTTTTACGATCTATCGCGGGACGCGAATAGAAGCATCTCGTTTTCACCTTTGGCAGAAGCAGAGGTTTATTGCCTAAATTTGCTACAGCGATCGTCGATGTAAGAAAGCATATTCCTAATCGAACTTTAGAATGACGTGCGGGTTTTCCCGGACACAATGACGTCAGTAGTGTCAGTCACGCGTCAAGCGCAGCTCTGCAGAATTGACGTCTATTAAAAAATGCAGAAAGCCATTTCGATCGCGAAGTCGTCGAAACAATAGGAATCTCGCGCTCCCAAATTCAGAATGCTCGATTAAATAAACGCCTTATACCCTTGGTCCTTCGTTTCTCGACGACTCACACGTAGACTCGGCGAGTAAGTATATAATACGTGTCTCGAAAGCGTCTCACGGTGACAGGACGGATTTAATCGCGTCCAATGACGTCATTCTTGCTCGGTTTTAAGTCGATGAATTTTAACGGTGCGCCTCGCTCGAGAATATGTAAATACCAATTTATGACCAGTCAACTCGATATTTTTCGATGCAAACCATACACACTGATTTCGATCGCATCATTCTGTCGAACAAGGAACAAAGTATAGTCGTGGGCTCGAATCTCATTTTTATCTGAATCATCGTCGTCCATATTTTCCCCAACGTTCGATCGTCCAGCTATCCTTATTTTCTCAAACTTTCTACTCGTAAAATTCTACTTATTAGACTCTATACGTATGATTTGTTCCTATATATTCGACCGTACGTTCGAACGTATTCGTCAAAATGACACTTTGCCACAGATCGAGCATCGGCTGTGATCATAATGACCTTAGTCACGCAGTCAACCGGACTTTTAAAACCAGAGATATAAAGTGCTGAGATCTATAACTGTTCCGATGACACATGGATAATTGTTACGATATCCTGTTTTCCAGCAGCATCTATCGTACGAGAGGCGCGTATTAACCAATATAAATAACTATAGGCAAAATCACCTCGATATACGATAACTTCTTTTAAACATTATCACGCGGTTAATGCAACGCATCGTCGTTTTAATCTATGGCAATAGAATTAGACGGTATACCGAGGTGGAATAGGCAGCGAGTTTAGTTTCGAACGAAATTTCGCGTAGATGAACTTTCTACGATCGTGTCTGTTCTACAATAGCGTCTTTCGCAGACACCTCTCCGATAGAGCAGATATTTCCCGAGAACCTGAAATCACAAACGCGTTTCGTCTGTCACGCACCCTACCGCGATCGTTTCTTTCATCTCGTCACTTGGCGATCGATGATTGGATCGACGATTGGGTTTAAAATCGGATGGAAAACGCTAAAGAATTAACGTGAAATCCAATGGTGCACGTAAATGTAAAGGTAAAAGTACGAAGCCCTCTTTGTCTAGCGGGACGATGATCGTGAGACGCAGCCTTAGACGATCGCAACGAGGAAAGCTATATGCGTCGACAGTTATCTCCGTCGCAAATCACGGTGCGTGCCACGTGGCAACGCGTCGAGCATCTCGGCAAACAACGATGGCACGTTTGTCGCGACGTAACCGCCGCGGCGCGCCGCGCGAACACCACGGCCGAGTTCGTCGCCGCTTGTCTGACCAGTGACGGGCCGATCCCCCTTCGCGTTCTCGCGTCTTAATCTCCTTCTCCGCGTCACCGACTCGAAACGCGTTTGTCAAACACATCAAAGACGACGAGAGTCGCTGCAACTCGTACGGATGGACGACGCACGTGTGAGTCACCGACTGCTACGAACGATTTAAAAATTTGTACGTAAAAATGATTCGAGTTACTCGTCGATCGACGCGTTGTATATAGTGGAAGAGGAAGCGTGTACGAAGGTGCGTTGTGTACGGTTGTTTGTTCAAGCGTGGATATGTATCCGTTCGAGTAGGTCATGTGCTCCTGTGGGTGTATACCCTATACGTATATACGATGGAGGGAGAGAAGAGGCGAGGTGGGGGGCAGTTAAAAAGAGAAAAGTGGGAAACGACGAAGAGGAGCGAAAATCACAACGACACGCATGGACCGAAATAAAAAATTGAAACGCGATGCCACGCGACTTTCGATCGATAATGGAAAATCGATTCTCGGCGAGTCGAGCATCGACGTTGCTTTCGTCGAAGTCGAAGGGGGATGCACGTTAAGAATGGAGCACGGTCACGAGGGTTAAACGTAGAATCGCGCGTACTGGACGTTGGCGCGCAAAATAATATCCCCGCTGACCTTATTTACGAATCACGCCCTGGAAAGAGCGAGGAAGAATCGACCACCGTCTACCAGCGGTCAAGTTTGTCGGTTGGTCAGAGAGATACCGAATGTCGTAAGAGAAAGGAACGGGTGTCTCGGTTCCTTCGATCAACCAGTGGCTATACTCGACGCGAGGAGAGTTACGAAGAATGCCAAAAGGGAGCTGGGCCGAAAAGCGAAAGAAAAAGGCGAATACCCGGTTGGAGGATGGATACCGAGAAAACAGACTCACCGTGAAGTAGTGGTTCCAGTGCGCAGGAAACGTCAGTCCCGATGAGTCCTTCGCTCCGTGGCTACGTCAGGAGCGATTATCCTCGTTACTGGTATGGGCGAAGCAACGCGGCGCTTGGACGACGAGCATCGGAACTCGCGTGTCCTCCGTGATTCCCTCGACACCATATCACCGCGTCATCCTCACGGATGTTCCACCAACGCAAAGACAATAAAGACGCACCACTCACTCAACTGGCTCGGCGTTCGTCGAGCCGCCTGTCACTCCCTCGCAACGTTTCTTTCTGCGTTCGGGTTCGCGCGCGCCTCACCGACCATAATAACTATCTCATCGTCGCGCGACTTTCGTCACGGACCGATCGAACGTAATTTCCCGATGACCACGACACTATCGAAGACGGACGAACGAGCACTCGGGCACGGGACGAGTCACGATTTCGCGGTAACATGCATGACTTGCCGACGAAACGGAGCGAAAGCAAAGACCCTCCCACGACGACAGCACGTGGCGCACTGACGGCTCCGCGGTCATCTTCCCCACCTCTGCCCCCTCCACCTCACCGTCGCCGCCGCCGACGATGCACCCCCTACCCGCCCCGCCGCGGCCAGCCAACCCCTACCTCACCTTCCCCTATGCCATCCCCTCGCCCCTGGCCACGCTTCCCCGCCGATTCAGCCCCCCTCGCCTCTCCCCTCCCCTCTGCCTTGCTTCTCTGCACGCTTCTCCTGCCACCCTTCTCTCTCGCTCGCTCATTCTCTCTCTCTCTCTCTCTCTCTCTCTCTCTTTCTCTCTCTAGCTGGCTCGCTCGCTCTTTCTCTCTCTCTCTCTCTCTCTCTCTCTTTCTCTCTGCATACTCTCGTCCCATTCCGAGCCCCGCGCCAAACCGAGTATCTTTCCCCGTCTGACCCCTCACCCACCCTAACGTCCGTACCCCTCTACCCGCGGCCCTGACCTATCCCCACCCCTGCCACGCACCGGCTCGACGTATTTCTCTCCCCACTAGCGCCCCATTCCACCCACGCCCCCATCCCACTCTTGCCTGTTTCACGAAGGAGACTCTTTTCCTTGGTCTCGCGACTTCTTCTCCGTGTCTTTCCGTTTATCCTTTCTATCCCTGCTTTCCTACCCGCTCATCCCTTTCGCTCTACTCTTCTCCCCCGTCTTCTCACGCTGCTTTTCACCTTGCTCGGTTCATCCCCCCGGACATCCCCCACCGTATCACACGCTTCCTTTGTCTTTTCCATTTATTCCTTCGTCCGTTCGCCAGTCGATCCGACTCGTTCGTCGACTCGTATCGCTCTGTTCGAGCGTCTCGCTGGCCGGCATTTTTCTCATTAGTTTAGCTCGTAAGAGAATTACGATGTGATCGATCATTTTTATACTCGTACTCGCGCGTCTATACGTATATGCGACCGTGTGTTTTTATTCGCTTATATGGCCGAGGTGTTTCCTTCGAAGCTAGTTTGCGCCTTTCGGCGTGATACGCAGCGCGGATGGGGTGAATAACGCAGGACTAACGAGGTGCAGAGCAAGAGAGAGAGAGAGAGAGAGATGTAGAGAGAGAGAGAGGTAGAGAGAGAGAGAGAGAGAGAGAGAGAGAGAGAGAGAGGACGTGCAAGAGAAGAGGGCCGAGTCAAAACTTTCCAGTCGACGTGGCCGCGGTGGCCCGTTGACGAGGAGGACAGCTATTTCTAGGTGAGAATTCCCAAGATCAGAAAAGAGTCACGGTGACGCGGCCGCGGTCGAAATTACGTAATCCTTCGCGACGATCTCGTTAAAGTTGCTTTCCTTAAGAGTCAAATTTATAAACGGTAATACGATTTGCTTAATAATGATTTATTACACGCTTACGATACCGTTTGTAGCCGTAAATATTTCGGCGATGACATTTATTGCCCGAGTGTAACGGCAGTCGGTACACACCCTTTCGTCTCAGAGGTTTGCTAGCCAAAGTTCCTCCGCAGTTAGGCTTACGCGAGGCGGATTAACGTTTGACCAGATTCGAAGGGAGCGCATAACCACGCGGCACGCGTGCCACTGCGTTGGAAACGGCGAATCTTTTGTCCGGTCGCACGCTCCTTAATTTTCCCCCTTTTCGAGGTAGGAAAGCTCGCGACCTTAAGCGATTGCGGCGAGGCAGAGTGGCGCAGCGCCGAATTATACGTGCGTTCCGGTGGCCCTTGTTAACGCAGGAATGTAAATCAACTCGTAATAGCGTGGTTGCCGAGGATTAAGCGGCGCGAGAAGACGAGAGCGAGCGTGCTATGACGCGGCGAGAAGGTACGAAGTGCCGGCGAGGCAAGACCGGCGTCGACGACAACGAGCACAGCTACGACTACGACAACGACGACGACGACGACGACGACGACGACGACGATGACTACGACAGCGACAACGACAACGACAACGACAACGCTACGGGCTACGATGACGTCGAGGGCGACGACGGCGACGACGTTGGCGACGGTAGTAGCGGAGGGACGGGGATGAGAGTCGATGGGTGGGAAGAACGGCAGCACCCTCTCCTCGTGCCCCGAAGCATTAGGAGTTCGGTAATAAATCTCGTTGAAAAAACACACGCGCGTACACGTACAGCCACGTACACGAGTGCACGCGCGTCCGTGCGCGTATGCACGTATTCTCGAGCAGGGATCTCAGACTGTTCCGCTCTCTTCCGCGCGCGTCTATCTCGTTCGGTTCGTACATCTGTGCTCTGGGAATGCAACGAGCGCGAGCAAGAGGAAAGCCAGTAAAACGTAAGGAAGGAGGAGGGAGCGCGACCCCCTCCAAAGCTTTAGATCTTTCCTCGTCTCTTCGTCGCGGAGCACCGCGTCCGACGGCAACGAGGTCGACATGATCTATGCACGCCGTGCAGAGGCGAGTGTCACCGTTTGCTTGATGCATCGGTCCTCACCTGAGCCCTCCCCTCGGCGTCGTTTCTTGGCCGTGCCCACATCGACGTCCGCTCGGCCCGCGGATCGCCGATCGCGCGTCGTCGATCGTACCGTAATACCGCGTTAACGAGTTTCGTCGGCAACTTTTTCCGCTTACCTCGCCGCCACGTAACAAACGCGCGAAAAACCGTGGTTTGGTCTCCTCGTGGAAAATAAAGGAAAGGGCGAGGCGATAATTTGAAAAGCGATTACATCGTTTGACGGCGTGAGCGACGAAGAGATTGAGGAAGGAAGAGACGAGACGAGGAAGGGAAGAAAGACGAGGAGGGGCCAACTTGGAGAAGAAGGCCAGACGCGAATAGTACGACGACGATGGTTACATTCTACGGATCAGAGAGCTCGATAGCGTGCCGAAGTCGAAGCGAACGGCAATAAATCCATTTTTCGTGAAGGGTCGGTCGAGGGGCGAGAGCGAGCCAGGGTCTGATTAGCAGCCTGACTCGCCGTACAGGATGACAGCCGGTGAGTTATAATATTGCCCATCCATCTATTTATCTACTCCATCGCCTCTCTTCTCCCCAATGTTACGTTCCTGGCATCCCTCTGCTCCCTTCCTTTCAGTTGGCTCTCGCGCGCGCTTCTTCGCCTCGAACGTGGTCGCACCGATGCGACTTTACTCGGTGTACGCCAAATATCGAGAAGGTCCCTCGAGACCTACATGGATAGACGCTGGCCGAGTTTACGGAAATCCTCAAGATGGCCGAGCGGACGGCTGTTGTTCGCTATTTCGAAACGTTTCGTCGTCGTCGTCGTCGTCGTTGTCGTCGTCCATCGAGGATTGGCAAGGAAAGAATTAAGCTCGCGTGACATCGCGTCGACGGTGACCCCTCGCAAATCTTGCCCAAGGCGAGCGCCCAGACACCTCTCTATACATTTTCAACTGGAAAGATGCGACGCGACGCGACGTCCGAAACTTTCGACGGGAACCAGTTCATATATCCAAAGTATGGCTGCCATAAATAAGCGACCTGTCCGTTTCCTCTGTTCGCCCAACCTCTTGCAAATCTTTCCTCTCCTCTCCGTCTAACGGGCTGCTTCCGTCCTTCTATCTCTCTCTCTCTCTCTCTCTCTCTCTCTCTCTCTCTCTCTCTCTCTCTCTCTCTCTCTCTCTTGCTCTGTCTCTCTCAATTCCCGAATTTCTTTTGACCGTAATATCGAGGTCGTGCGTAGCAAGTTAGTGGCCGAAGAAACTATCTGCAAGCTCTTACAGAGGAACGCGTTGATGGATATACGCGTGACACGAGCTTTTCTCTTCCGTGTGACTCTCCTCTTCGATGTCACGCACGAAAGCTAAGCCGAACGATCAAACGAGTGATTCGCCAATCGACGAACGTAATCGAGTGGCCAGGTCGATATAGTTAAATCAAAATCTAGAGAAAGTTAAGTTGGTCGCAGTTTGCTTCTTAAAATAGCAAGAATATAGGAGACGGTATTAGAACGCTATCGATATCCGTTATAAATTGGACGTTGCTTTCACATTTTTGATTTACTTTATTACGAACCTGTCATTCCATTCTTCGTATATTATATAATGTAAAATAATTAATCAATTATTTACAATTGTCTCTCGTAAGCGCGAACATATCTGCAAATTCTTATTCTTATTTTCCAATGTTCCTTATAACAGATCATTTCCGAAATTTTTCGGTGATCGATGTTCCGATAATCGACAGCCCGCCGCAGTTATATCGGGAATGTTATATTCGAAACGTTAAATTTATACACCTTATACTTAATTTCAATCCTTTCTTCCTGCGAAAGACAATATACAGCTTCCGAAAGTGACGCAATAATTTTCTAAAAGCGTGTCTATACGTTTCCATCGGCGTTCATATAAAACGTATTTTTCTCTTGTTAACGAAGATTCTTATACCTTCAGCTTTCAGCTTCGAGGGTACCAAAGCGAAAAGGTTTAACATTCCATCCAACATCTTGTACGCCCTTTCGTCACCCCTGCTCCCGTGCATTACCGTTTCTTCCTCGAAACTACCGCCGTAGAAATTACACGTGGCGTGGCTCGATTTAGGTAAATCATCGACGCGACATCGACAAACCCCCGGATCGCTATGAAACGAGTCGTGTAAAGAAGAAAGAGCAGGAGGAGGAGGAAGAAGAAGAAGAAGAAGAAGACAGGACTCTGTGATCGCGGTGCGGTCGCGTTTCTGTAGTCAGATATCGGGCGAACGAGCGAGCAAGAGAGCGAATGGAGCGGAGCGGGAGTGATTTATGCTAAGTCGCTGATGCTGGTGAAGCGGGGGCCCGCGTGTACGTTCTCGGGCAGCCATCTTGGGGTCCCTTCGTTTCTCCGAGGACTCGGATCGATTGACAGACCTGTGCCCGATCGCCGCTTAACGAACTCTCTTTTCCTCCGCGACGCTTCCCTCGTTTCTGTTTTTTGCGCCCCGATTTTTCTCTTCTCCTCTAGAAGTTCCAGCTTCTCGAATCGCCTGCAGTTAACTTAGGAATCGAATTGCAAAGCGTATTTTGTAAAATCGTCGTTGCAAAGAGAACGCCGTGCGCAAAATAATCGCGCATTACGCGTAGCTGTAATTTCGATCGGTAAAACGGATCAAATTCCGCTAGGGTACGATGTTGATCGCTTAAGGCTATGGTTACGGTGGATGTACGTTCCGACGAGCGAAACATCTGAAAAGGGAAGTGCACTGGTACTCGTAGGGATCTATATGTTTGATTGCTCCGACGTATTCGCCGGAACAGCATCCACCAGCGAAACATTTGAAAACTGGAATGTATATAACTCGTAAGATATTTATATATTTGATATGTGCCATATATTTGATCGGCGGGACGTATTCGTTAAAACGGCAATTCGTCAGAACTGGTGTACACACTGTCACCGTATCCCATACGATACGATGCAATAGGAAGTAAAATTTGACTATCGAGCGGAGAACGTAGTAGGAGCTGTAGCTGGATTTTCTCGCAGGCCAAAAAGCAAGACCGAAAGTCTCGCATGTCCCCGGCATTCCATTCTTCTCGTCTAGCTGTGAAAACCGCGCCACCGTCCGTTCTGATTTCTATCCGTCAGCGTTGGTCAGATTTACGACGTCGCAGAGGGGCCCGTGTGGCCCTGTCGGAGGGCCCGGGGGTCCTCGTGCAACAATGAAACCACGCCATTTGTCACAGAGGCGCTTCCTCTGCTTCTAATAAACGTTCGTCCTACCGTCGTAGCATAGTCGTGCTGCAACGTGCAGCACGGATCGACCTTTTGCTTTTGCTCCAAGGATCGTGATCTCTCGTGCAACCACGTTCTTTCTCTTTCTCTTTCTCTCCTCCTCCCCTCTGCCCACCCCCTTTCACTCCTTTTCTATCGTCTCTCTTCGTTTCTCCCGTGCGACTCGCCTTTTCGTCCGCTCCTCCCTTCCATTTCACATTTCCTTTCTCCTTCCAGCTTCTCTCTTTTCCGCTCTCCACAGTTGCTGTCTGCGCGGCGCGCTCTTTCTCGCTCCCTTTCATACTTCGTAAGGCTGTTCGTCCACTCGCGGTTCCGAAAGAGACACCGAAACCAGGAGGAAGAAGGAGAGCTGGAAGCAGAGGTAAAGAGACACCGAGCACGATGGGATACACATCGTGCCCACGTTCGTACTTTCACATGCCGGCACAATGCACCGGACCATCGAGAGGAATTGTCATACAAATTGTCGCTTATTCAACGACGATGCTGAGGCGAGGATGTACGGCCTACGAGCTGGTAGCTTGAAAACAACGTCGTGCCGCCTTTCAGCCGAAGCCTACCGTTCTACGGATCCACGACGAAATCGATCGAACGCGACGAAAACTTGGATAGCTTGGCATTGACATCGGATCGACAAGAATTTTCTCGACGAAACGAACTTTGCCGTGTACGGTCCATGATAAAACGTGACAATTCGCAAGGATGAGAACTACGGCGGAGTTGAGTCGAATATCGTCCGCGAGTTTGCTGGAGCTTGTTCGCGTCGCCAGCACGAGGGATGAAAGACGCGATCGCGGTAGCCTGCCTACCGTTGCTGGCTTCGTAAACTGAGGTCATCCATAGTTCCCAACCGCCAGATTCTTTTTTCTCCCCAAACGTCACCGCCGATATTTATGGCGAGCCATAGAAGCGAGGGGTTCGACTACTCTATGGGTCTCGCTACACGGTAACAGCCGAACCGGGGCCCCGACGTAATTCTGTCAGCGTCACGCTCTCGGGCCAGCTCGACCTCGAAACAGCCAACGAAGAAGCGAGAGAAGGAAGAAGCAAGAGAAACGAAAGCACTCGCAACTCGGAAGCGAGGGAGAGGCTAAGAGATAGGGATTAAAGTCATTGGGATCGCTTCCAACCGGAATATCTTCGTGGTAGCAAACGAAAATTCTTCTAAGCCATTCCGTACGTACGCCGATGCTCCGTGATCATCGGTCAAGGTTATCGAGCAGGTATCACTGCGTGCACCTTGCTGCTGAGTTATAGACGCGTATGTACCAGTTTACCCCCCGCTTTTCTTTGGTTTGTTCCGTGACCTTTTCTTGCGTGCGGCATTCTCATGGCGAGATACGTCGATACCTTGTTCTTCGACGTCTGAGATGGGAAAAGAACGCTGTTCGGCATACGCGTAGGACGACGTGCTTCGTGTTTCTTGCTTCGAGGAGGTCTCGACTAGTCTCGAGCAAGTCGAAAGATTTATGCGCCGTGCACTTTTAATAGGTATGAAAGCCGAGTTACACGTCGTGGGTGAGGAAACGTTTCACCTTACTCCTCGAAGGGAATCGCGATAACGGCGTCGAGTTCGATACGTTTTCGACAACGTCGAACAAACGTCGTCGCAAAGTCGTAATGATGTTCGCTCTTCCTTCGGTGAAAATCTACTTTGTTTCTCGATTCGCGCGGACCGATGCGTGCGAGAAAAGTTTATCGACGCGTTAAGCATCGGGCACGGGCGAAGAACGATGGCTAAACAATACGTAGCCGCGCCTTCTGCATCGAGATAAAATCACGATCGTGGATGATTGCGGTCGCCTGGCAGAATCCCGTACAGCTACGTTTTCGTATCGAATCGATTTCATAGAACTGCGATCCGGCTGGTTACACGATATTATAGAAAGGAAATCACGTGAGAAGGAACGCGCGAACGGATGGATGGATGGATAGATGGATAGAACGAGGAGACGGATGGATGGATGGATGGATGGATGGATGGATGGATGGATAGATGGATGGACGAGCGCGAAGGTGCGTACGGAACGATCAGGTTTGAGCAGCTGTCTGCAACCACGTCACTCAAGTTCACTGTGTCGGGTTCGTGGTGGAATGAATGCCTTTCATTATGAGTCTTATCTTCTGCCCGATCTCTCAACCCTTTCTGCCTCGTTCGTGCTCCACTCCTTTCTTCGTTTCCTCTCTTTCTCTCGGCCTCGCTCTCCGGTAGACTCGATAGAGCGGCACTCGCGTTCCCGGAGGATACGACGAAGAAGCGGAAAGATCGCGCCAGACGAAAAGAGAAGGAAAACGTTATCGTCGACCAAAGCACAGCCCTCTTTATACCTGAGTACCGCGAGATTTATCGTGGGTAAACCTGCCGACTTTTTCTCTTTTCTCAACGGAGCATCGGCAGCGACGCACCGACCGGTCTCCAGGGTCGAGCAGAACGATAATTAGAAGGATATTTCGCGTCCCCGGCCGCTTCCACGCGTGATTCGATCGATCGACCCACCGACCAGTATCGAGGGAAAACCAGCCAACGACGTGTCGGAAGTTGATCGGCCCGCGCAACTTTTACGCTTCGAAAAGGAAACATCGATCTCGTGCATTACGGCTATCCCCAAGAAAATCCTTTACACGAATACCTCGCAGCGATTAAATATATCGCACACACTTACATTCACGTAGATTCACGAATAAACGAGTAAATTTCGGTCTTGGAATTCTTCGCTTGTTGGAACATGCCAAGTAAATACGTACAGTCTATAGTTGCAAGGCTAATGTCGAAAAACTAAATTCATTCGTTTATACGTTTATTTACGCATACAACGCACCAGACCGACAAATCGTTCGAATAAAAATTAACGCATAGCAGGAAGAAACGCGTTGTCGTACATGGACAAGTTAAGACGAAGTGGCTACGATAAGATACATTTTGAAATAAGCCAGCTCATAGAAATATGCGACGTACTACATGTACAAACTCTGTTTCACGTACGATCGATTCGACCGTCAAGATCTAGCACGCGCTCGATTCATGCGCAACAAAGATGTCTCGATCGTAACGTCGAGCAATCGGTGTCTCGCTGTAAGATTGATGGTTCGTCCAACGAAAGGCTAATTCTCGGTATGCGAACACGCGTGCATGCGTTATATATATACATCCAGCGCAGAGGCTCGAACAGTGGCAAAGAAGGCTAATCGCGTATAACCGTACGCAGCTATGATCGATAAGCTTTTTAATAAGAAATTCGATCTTCTATTTGTTACGACGTCCGCGTCTCCCAGTTACAACTTTTGGCAAAAAAGTTGGAAGGACGAAGACGAATAAACGGAATTGGAATGTGGGGAACGAGCGATCGCCGAATGATATCGGTGTGCATCGTCAACACCTTTGATCTCGCGAAACAAACGTTTCTTGATCAGAATGCTTATTCTCTAGCCCCGTGTCACAGTCACCTGCGTTATATCACCGACCAGCACGAGTTCATCTTCCGGAGACAACGCGAATCTCGTATTCCCCTTTCGAGCGTGTAAACGCCGCGATAGCTACGGCGGCGTGCACGCGGTGACAAGCCGGACAGTTTGACACTCGACTTCCTAACGATCGGCGCGGCCTGTCGGAGAAAAAGGAAGCTTTGAATGCCGATTCTGCGGACCGCTTGATCGACGCGTCGTCTCCCTGTCAGGACTGTCTCTTTCTCTCTTTCCATATCCTAGATTTTCTTCTACGAGCCGCGGCTTTGTACGCCGACCCATTCGAGCTTAACGTTTATTGTTTGCGCGCGCCCGTCTTTGTCCTCCTCGTCATTCACCGTGAGCGCGCTCGCGGGAGCGCGCCCGGTGCTTCGCGTCGCACTGTTAACGCGCCTTGTTTTATCAACGAAATTCACGCGACGCGATGCTTCACGCGACACCAGCCCTTCCGAAAACCCGGTCATTTCCTACTTCCAATCACTTCGTCGCCGATTTTCACCGATCTCGTCGAAACGAAACACGAGACTCGACAAGGGGAATCGAGCAAAATGGGTATGCGATGATTATCGCTTCGAACATGTGTCGTTCGTTCGAGTTTTCGCGATGACGCGAATATAACCGTTCGCGGACTGCGACGAACCCAGAAAGCAATTGGTTTCGTCGTCTTCCTCGCGACTCCGTCACTTCGAACAATTGACTTTGATCCGTTCGTGCGCGCGTAACATTGAACGCAATTACGGTCAATTTACGATGCCTCTCGGTTTCCCTCGATCCCTCGCCCCGCTCCAGTAACCCGACCGTAGGTGGAACGCGATACGCGATATCGGTCGCCGTGAAATCTTCTTCGAAAATGATTTCCTTTTTTTTTTTTTTGGAAAGAGTGACGAACGTGACAAAACGGTGACGAAAGTTCGTACGGTTGGAAGTCGTACAACGCGGCAAATACGTTCCACGTTGCACGAAATCCGAAACGCAGGACGTAGGAATTAAACGAACAATTTCTTTTCGTTGGAAAGGTAAATGTGCATCTTATAAAAGCGTAAAATTGTTAGATAGCAGTAGGTAAGTATCTATAAATACAAACGATTTTTCGGTTAATTCAAAAAGGCATACATTTGCGTGCTACGAACGAATCATACGAAAGTGCTACTAATTATAAAAAAAAGGAATGACAAGAAATTTAACATATTTGGTCTGAATTAATCGATATGTAAATATTACGGCAAGTAAGATTACTTATCGATAGGATTTTCAACCACTGTATCTGCCGCATTACATACCTTTCACTGTACTATTTTTGTTTGTTTAAGGTAACGATATGTTTGCGCATCTGCGATACGTATCGTCATACGCGTATATACGAAATCTCGTATATCGTCATAGAAAGCCAATAGTAATTTTTTGTTCGAGTTCTACGTGTACCTCGTTATATGGGTCCTCTTATATAGGTTACGTTTGTCTTTTAGAACGATAGAGTAAACCAAAGTCCCAAAGGGAATTGGGCAACTTTCCCGAAAGATGGTAGGTCTCGACGATCACAGGACTCCGTTTCCCTTTTCGTGATCGCTCACCGTTAGAGTCCGCGAATTCGAGTAGATGCGACTCTTACGTATGATATTACGTTCTATTAGGGTGGATGTAACTACCGAATGAAACGCGACAGCGTATGATAAAAGCGAACGGTTGTCCTGTATAACAAGGGCCAAGCTATTCAATCGGCGATGAAATTGCCATTCTTGGACTTTTCCTCGTTCTACTCGTTTCTCGCTCGTAAAGTCTTGTAGAATTCGCGAAACCCGTGTCACTTCCGTCTTTCGTTTTATACATTTTTTAATCGTTTCAAGCGTATTTCGATATATATCGATATACCACGAATCATCGTAGAAATATTTTTAGCCATTAAAGAAGGCACAGTTTTTTTCTCGGAGAAGCAAGAGAACGATCAAGTTTCCGGAAAAGCAGAAAGATTCAGTTGCTCTATTCGATACGTTCGAGTCCTTTGTTGAACGAAATATTCGTCTTATTGTACGATTACAAAGACTTAAAGTCGCCTGACTCGATATAATTTAATTCGATTTAATCGGATCGAGTCCCTAATAACTTGTTTCGACGCCCACTCGAAGAACATCTCGAACCAACGAACAATGCAATTACCCACTTCTCAATTATCTCGTTGTTTCTTTGTTTTGGTTGGCGGAAGGTGCGTACTAAATCAGCGGTGGCGAAAAATCGCGCGCGTTCGCTTCGCATTGGTAGGTGGCTCTTGTTAGGGAAGAATCGGTGGCGCGGAAGATTTCGTAATCGCGGGAACGAAGGGACGAAGGGGCAAACGAAAGAACGTAAAGGAAGAGGGGATAGATGCGAAGGAGACGGTTTTACGTTCTTTCGGGAGCGTCGGATAGGGTGGTCGGAAGGGGTGGTTCCTACCGAAGGAAAATTTCGACTATAAATAGCAGTGTATTCTAAACGAGGTACAGAGAGCGCATTGGATCTAAATTATGAATTTCATCAGCGGCAGTCTGCCGTTTCATTCCGCGTTTTAGCCTCCTACTCGGGCTGCCCCTACCCTACCAAAACACTCTTCTCACCCCTTCGCACTCGGGCGCGTTCCCTTTTCGCCGTCCTCTTTCCCACCGTATCCCCTCGGTACTTTCGTGTCTCTTCTTGGTCGTCCGCGTTCGCTTTAGCCTTCGCGAGGTTTCCACGGATAGCCGCGCTCGTCCCTCGACACCCTCCTCCGCACCCCCGAGCGACCCATTTTGCCGGTAGCGCGAGAGATGAAAAGTTCTGGCGAAGACATAAAAATGCGGCGCTGCATTTCCCTTTTAAAATAACGCCCTTTGCTCCTTTTTCAGTTTATTATTATCAAGTTGTGCAGGCGGTACGCGTTCGCCGTGGCCTTTCACCGTCTCGTTCTCGCGCCGCCGACTTTCCTTCTACCCCGGGACACTCGGGGCCGACCGTATCTTTGCCCATAACGCGCCAACCTCGCACCCTGCGAGCCAGTTTTCCCTCCCGTGTCTCGTCTCGCAACCGCTAGCGCAACTCTATTCGTAACTTCGCGTTTCGGAACTCGCCGTTATGAGAACGAACGTCCGATGTTTAGCGGAGTACGCGGCCACCGTACGCGTGCTTCTTCGACTTTTCGCCACGAAAACGGTCGATCCGCGTCGTACCTGGATCACCGTTTCGCTGCTCGGTCGCGCTGGTTTCGCGCGATCGTCGCGCGATCGATCACGCGCCTGCGCAGCGATCCACCGATTAGCGGAGCAAAATAAAAGTAGAAGGGGACAAAGGACGAATTTGGTTTCGTCAGCGTGGCGACCTTGAACACGATGACGAGCCCGTGACGCGAGAAAGCGCGTTCGGTTCGGTACCTCGGCTCTGCTCCGCGCGGCTAGCCTATTTATAGGCGGCCCGGCAAAAACACGAACGATGACGGCGGGGCGCGAAGTGCCTTCTCTGAACCACACGACTGAGTGACTGGAGAATCGGAGTCGGTGGAAGAGGAGGAAGAAGGAAGAACGAAAGAAGGGGCGAAGAACGGGCCAAAGAAGAACGAGGTGCTGGTAGCAAGATGATGCGAGAAGCGCAAACCTCGAGGAGACGAGTGGCGGAAGACGGGACGAGACAAGATGAGACGAGACAGCAGGAGAAGAGAGACGGGCGAAAGAGGGAGCGAGTCTGATCGGGAGCAACGTATGCGAAAGGAGGAGAGAACCGTCGATCAAACGTCGCGAACGTCCGAAGCGTCTGTCTGGAACGAAGACGTCTCCATCAGCCGTCAGATCGAGCCACACGTTCCTCGCTCCCCTCATTTTTATTACAGCATCAGGGCCGTACCTACTCCGACAAGCTCGTCGCGGTCCGACACAGGCCAACGACGTTCGTGTCCCGGAACGAAGCTGTCGATTCACGAGTCGCGCGCCTTTTTTAAACGAACGCCAGCGAGACTCGTCATTGTCACGCTGTGCGAAAAGTTTTCCAGGTATCTCGAGAAGAGAAACGCTACATCTCGGCTGAGATAATTCGTGCGTTTGTAAGATATTTATAAAAAGTACGCATATACATATACGCGTAGTAGAACTTTTTCTATTCAGACTTGGTTTAGACGAGGAAGGAAATGTTCGTACGTCTGCTTCGGACGTACGAACTACGACCTACCGTAACTTTCATTGTACGTAACGTGTATTTTTATTACGATTAACCGATCGTTTATATCGTCGCGATCTTGGACGATAATCGTTGCTGCTGATTCGTAGGCAAGTCGAAAGACCGGAGTTGGTTGGTTCTATAGGGAGGTTCGAGGCGCGTTTGGCGAGATTTGGTGAGAATCGACGAGAGTTGGCGAGAGTTGGCGAGCAAGCGAACCGATAAAACGAGCAGATACGTGGCTGATACGGGAGCGACACGGTTCGTCCCAAAGTGTTGCGGCTAGTTGCGACGCGGTTCAACGTATGATTATCCGTTCCCCTGGGGACCGAGTCGACGGAAGAGAAACTACGCGGAGATGATGGTGCGCGCGAAGGGGATCGGAGGAAGAGGAGAAAAGAGAGGAGAGAGAGAGAGAGAGAGAGAGAGAGAGAAACGTGGTAGGAGCAGGAGGTGTAGGATGCAGGGACGGTTATTAGTTGCCACGCCGTTGTCGTTTTATCTTCGTGCCCAATTAGCAAATATCATTCCGTAATGCAACGTGACGGGGCCTCCTCTGAAAAGAGTGCAGCTGCATCGGCATTAAAAAAAGGGTAGAAGAAAGCGACGCTCGAGGGTTGCGGGTAGAGACAGAAGCGGGGGAAAGGGAGCGTAAAAGAGGAAACGACAAAGATAGCGGGTTCGTTCGAGTTTTTTATTGACATTTTAAAAGGTGGCCGAATAATACCAGCCGACATACGTAATAATTATTGCCTTGCTCACTCGCCTTGCTACCGATCGGTAGGTAATAGGTGGAACGATTCTCGCGGCCGAAGAACCACGAGAAAACGGCATCGATCGACGATTTTAAGCCATCCACGGACTTGCCCTGCCCCTTCCGGAACTTTACACCGAACGTCTCTCCACGCTTGTCCACATTATAAATTGTATAAGTAACGGTCGATTAATTACCAACACCGATGCGCCGAAACTCGTCCAAGATTCGATCGTTACGCGAGTCCCTCGGACGTCCCACGCGTTCTCTCCGAGAGATCGTTTCTTCGTTTCTCCTCGTCCTGCTTGCACGACCGTCCTCTTTCGATTCGAATGCCCGTTTAAAATCATCCTTGACGAAACTCGAGGAGCACCGACGGTGATTTTTTTAGAGGACCGACTAACCGAAAGAGCCAAGGTGGAAAGGGAGAGAAAAATGGAGAAAAGCGAGAATTCGTTCGGTGGGCCGAATGAAACCGGCAGCGTGACTTAGAAGTCGTAACAGATCGATGACGATGACACCGGGCAGACGAGGAAGGCAAACGAGAGGCAAGGATATGGCCGAAGAAACGACTGGTTGGCAGTGCACGGTGGTCAGTCAGGTCGATGTCAGCCCGCTAATTGGCAGCCGTGTCGCATAAAGGTAGCTCGAAGCCGGTTTGTGTAGCTGGCTGCTCGTCGCGTAATTCGTAAGCGGTTCTTGCCCCTTCTTTCGTGAATACGCTCCCACCCAAGCCTATCCTCCCTTCGTTCACCTTTCCCTCCTCCTTCGTTTCGCTTCGTCTCGTCTCGGGCTACTTGCCATCTACCCAAATATCTCTCTGACCGTTCGAAATGCGCTCGCGCTTTCGTTCTACACCACTGCGTCCCGACGCACCCCGTACCCGTCCCTCTCGCGAACACCTTTCGGCTCTGCTTCCCTTTATGCGTTTACGCGTCGCGCGTGGGCGAGTTAAACGGAATGGACAGCCTGACAGAAAGAGCGTCGACGGCAATAGGAGACCGAGTGAGTGACTACGAGAGAGAAAGAGACAGAGACGGAGACAGAGACAGAGAGAGAGGGTGAGTAGGGATAAGGGGAGGTGGAGAACCGCGAGGGAGAAAAGGTGGCAGTGCACCGAGCGAACCGCGTATCCTCTGTGTTACATACCTACACCTACATACTCGAGCTCGATCACCGTTAACTCTTGTAGAACAACGAAACACTCTGGGTGGTCCTGGACGCGTACCGCTCCCACTTGGCGTGTATTAGTGGCTCGGTATCGAATCGAGCGAAAGAAACTGTTCGCGTTCTCTAAAGCGAAAGTCGAGCTAAACTAACGCCAGTATATAGAAACTGGAAACATCTGTCGTCATCGTCGATGTATCTTTATCGTTGTCGTTCTCCTTGTCACCACGGCCGTCCTCGTGATCGCCGTCGGTGGTGAGCGAGATGAGCTGCGGAGAATAGCGGAGGGAAACTGGGAGAGTAGTAGGTGGAGGCGGCGGCTGCTATCTGCACCGCGGCTGACACCTGACGGATAGCCTGGCGTCGGCAACGCGGGATATTAATTTGGTAATTTATGAGGCCCGATTAGGCAGCGCTATCTGTCGAGCTAATGCGCGAACCGTTGGCAGGTCATCGCCAAAGGGCCTGTGCTTCGAGCCGCTAGAGGCCCTTCCACCGCAGAGATGTTTCGAATCTCGACTTCCGTTTCTCCGTAACATTTCCAATCTTTCGAACCAATTGCCACGTTCGGCTATTCCAGCCGTTCTTGCGTCTCGCCTTTCATCGAACGTTCCATCGATTTCTCTGGCGCGTCGTAACGAAGGAGGTGCGAACGGAAAACGCAACAACTGCCGCGAGTATATCTGCCGGTATATCCGTCCGCAGGATGCGAGTGGGGATAGGGGAAATGGAGAGATCGTTGCGAAGCTATAAAGCGGGTCTAGCATCGACCCCGATCGAGGTAGCAAAGCCGCGTTACTTCTGACACGTGATAGATGGACGTACAATGGAAGAACACGCGTGCCTGCGTGCGAGTTACCAGCTCGTAGCGTGTGGGTATCAACGTAGGTGGATGAGGATGAATGGCTCTCGTCAAACGGAAGGGACCGCCCGTCGTTTCGCGCCGTAATACGCGACCGCGTAAGAAGCACAGTAGGTCGGCTTATCGATGACCGGACGGCTACTTACCCACGAGAGAACAAGCCACTTACTGGGTTCAAAGTCTCGCGAGTTGTTTGTCACTCGACCCTTGACAGCGTCTCGGCCAAAGACTTCAAGGTTACTTTCTGCGAGAAATTTCATTCGCCCGGTACTTTTTTCACCAACCACGGTAAACGCTTCGATCGATACGACGTTTCTTTCCCGATGCTTCTTCTCTTCTACGGTTATACGTCGTAGAGGTATATGCGTCGTTGAATGAGGCGAAACGTCAGCGATAGGAACGACGCGCGGACGCTAATTACGAAACAACGATTGACGCGTGTCGTAAACTCGGCGAAGATGCCGATTTCCTGGCGCAACGCACCGGCTTGCATTACCGACCAGAAAACCGACATCCTCGTCTTAAGCACTATAGTTATCCTCGACAAATTACGTGCTCGCTTCAACCTGGCGTCGCCCCGTCGTTATCGCGTCATCTTGGCAATTTATCGATAGCCGCGAGCCAACCGGCGGATCAAAGAACGCAGAAGGGGAACGCGTTGCGTGTCGCGCAACGGGCCGCGAATTTTCCTACGGAAAAACCTACCGATTAAAAGAATAATCTGTAGACGATAGACGATAAAACGGAGTGAAACGGTCGCGCTCGACTCTGATTGAAATTAGTGCACGCGCGCCAACGAAGCGACGCTCGATTCGGTTTTGCGACCGATCTTTTAAACGGATCGCGTCGGTGGCGCTGGAAAAATCAGAAAGTTCCGCGTTCGAACGGGAAAGACAATAATCGTGTGTAAACGAAAAATAGAAAAACGAGGGGAAAAAAGGAGAGAAAACAACAGTGAAAAAAAGGAGAAAACGGGGGGAAAAAAAGGAAAATACTTTCAGCAGAGTGGTAGCGCGAACAATGGTAGCCACAAATCAACGGGATTATGCCACTATTTCACGCATGGCTATGGCCGGCTCGCATGATAAATCAAGCTGTCGTTGGGCCACAATAAACAATAACATTTGGACGGCCGGCTGGCGGGACGGCTGGTACGACTCTTCTTCACTTAACTCGGTCATTCGCTCGCTCCAGCGCACGCTCCGATCGCACGTGTTATTTCCTCGGCCTCGACGCTCCCGAACATACACCGGTTCTCGATAATAAATCGCTTCGGGAGGACATCGACGAGCGCGTGGGCATCTCGCCGGGCCCTGTCGTTCAACTTCTCGCTGCTCTTTCTTTTTCCTCATGCGCGATAACCACGTTATTAAATCTGTTCCGATAAAGAGATCCCCTGAACTCGACCAATTTCACCCATTACCGATTTCCTTGCCATTCGAATGAGACGAGAAACGTCTGAAAGTTCTTCTCTCGGCGTGCAACTCCTCTGAAAAGCGTTTTCGATGCTACACCAAGGCTGTACGGTATCTACCTGTTATTCCGTACGGATAGAAACGTCGAATCGAAGAATTTGTTCGTCCGAGTATCTACATCAAGCACGCGGACCGGTCGTATATGGCGATCGACCGAGTGGTAGACCGTACCGACCGACTAATTATAGCCTCCTATTTATTTTATTTACGCGTATGCGCGCGAGCGCACTTCTACTCTCGCACACGCACACCGGGAACGGCGCAGCCATAAATCAAAATTCCATTTCAACGTTCTAACGAAGGATCAAATAAAACACTTTAATTGACGTTTTTACGGCGGCCGGCAGCCCAAGTCGAACTGCTGCCTACCCGCTCGACGGCTGACCCCGCTCTGACTCCTTCTTTCCCTCTCGAGAACGCGCTGAAGAACGTGTCGGTGCGGCGTCGTTGCACGAAGATACGCCGGTTTGTCGCGCACCACGAGTCTTTCTCGTTTTTCACCGATTTTTCTTCCCTTCTTCGGTTCTTCGTCCCTTACATAAATTTCCCATTCTCCTCGCAGCGCAAAGACCTTTCTTTCCTATTCTTTTGTTCTTTCGGACACGGACGAGGAACGCAAAATTGTTTTAGATTTAACGTATAGAACAGAGATTATTGGCTCGGGCTATTTCAAATTCGACAGCCAACGAACAAACGAAGAAAACGAAGAGAAAGGTTTGCCTGGATCGGGGGGGAAAGAACAAGGAGAAGCCGAGAAGAGAAGGGAAATGTAAGACGAAGGAGGGGCAAGGATCGGTGATTATAGCGTCGCGGTTATTGTTAAGGGTGCGTCTAGCCGCGTTACTTCCCGCTCACAGTGATTATCGGTAATTTCACGGTTTTCGGAAGAACCAGCGTAAATATAGAGAATCCCCTCTGGCCACTTTAATATCGTTGCCCACCGATCAATAATAATAACGGAATACGCGGTTCTTGTCCCGGCCTCGATATACCCGATGTATTATAGTAATTTTGTACCATGATTTCTGTTCCTTCTCCCGCGCGTCTTGGACCGCTGCCCGCTTCGTACGTTACGAAAAATACGGTAAAATTTTCGTGGTATCGGAGGAATCACGGAACTCGCGTCGATATTTTTATTTACTCTCGCTTCCCATTTAATTCTGCTCGTTTCGCCGGCCGGAGACATCCGGATGGTAAAAGGCATGGTGAGTTAAGAGGCAAAGAACCGTCGTCGCGGTTAAGAAAGATCGCGTTAAATCGAAAACGCGAATCGAATAATTTGAAGGGTATCGTGGCGCCAAACGGACGGGTTTCACTTTGACGAGTACCCAACGAAGCCTGGAGGAATTTGCCAGGCAAACTCGAGACGAAACGAGTGACGAAAGGCCAAATGAAAAAGACCTCTTCCCTTCGACGCGGAGATAATGATACTCCACCTTCCACCCCTTTAGATATAAACACACACCCTCGTAGGTCCCTGCCTATCGTTCCTCCGCGTTGCTCTTCCTCTTTTGTCAGTTTTTTTTCGCCTCTCTCTCTCTCTCTCTCTCTCTCTCTCTCTCTCTCTCTCTCTCTCTCTCTCTCTCTCTCTCTCTCTCTCTCTCCGTACCCTGTTTGATGCTCGATTCTAGTTGTTTTGCGGTTTACGACGGTTCGCGTTACAACTGATTATTAGCCGCCCTTCCTACCCTCTGCCCCTTTCTTCCGTCTTCCTCCCTTTCCTTTCTCTTTTCTCTCCCCCGTCTCCTCTGCCCTGTCCATTATTATACGCGGCCATATACGGCCATTATGCCCAGGCCCCGATATACAACACAATCCGCCGTAATGCCGGCCATAAAATTAAATTAGGGTTATAACACGATTTTTCACAAAGGTTCTGTGGGCCGCGTCGAGAGAACCGCGCCGCGCCACGTTTTCAGCCGTTGTCCATCTCTTCTTGAACGTCTTCTCCTGGCAACTACCTGCCTCGATCGAAGGTTGATACCTGCCGATATAACCTGATCGGTCGATCACGTCGTTCGTGTTCGAAATCCACTTTCCAGTAAAGAGTAGAAACGTCGAAATATTACCCGCCGTAATTCAAAGTGTATCCTTTAGAGCGTAACGTGAAGCGTAGAAGAATTTAGAATAAGAAAATAATTATCTGGTCGTAGTCATAATTTGTTGCGTTTCTAGCATCGGACGAATAAATTTCTGGCCAAGGTTTTACGTTCGATTCAACTTTACTTTCACCGTGTCACGGAATAAATAATTTCTCATAATTGCGTTAAGATGAGAAATTAATGTTATTAATCGACGATTCGTCCAAGTTTCTCTCGTCCTCGCGCGGTGGAAGGATTAGACGGTTTTTAAAAAACTTGAAAATCCTTCGAAACCGGATCGATCGATTACTACGATTTCTCGATGACACCTTGCAACTTGGTTGCAACGCATCAATTTGCAAGCGAAGAATCGAATCGACCGAGAATTAAACGTCTGACGATTTTTTCAAAACTATCTAACCCGATTTTAAACGGATCTATTCGTTAGCATAGTTTCCTGATTTTGTTGATTACAACGCTGGAACGTTTCCAAGCATCGATGGTCTGCTTAAATTCATAAATAATAATTTACAGACTGTCCGAAAGTCTGAACAGTTAGAGACGTTTATCTTCCGTCTCGTGCGCATTACGGATTCATAAGATGCAACGGTTTGCGATCGCGGGTCAACAGTGATCGTCGATGTATCGGTGTATCGATGAATCTATATACGAAATGCCGCGTATTAAGGTCAATCGGTAGAAATATCTGTCGCGGGACGAATCAGCGAGGAATCGAAAGCAGAATCGAACCGTTCGCTTGACATTCGGCGAAACTTTGCACGTTCGCGATGAACCGCTTCTACGTACGTAGCGAACGATCCGCAACGCGTACGAGAAAAAACCACGAAGAGCGCTATCCTTGGACGATCGTCTAACGACAGGCTGCAAACGACCGGACGCACGACCGAACGAAACTAATTAATAACTCGAGCACCGTGCACAGGGATGATAGAATCGTTTCCAAGAACATTCGTGTTGTCTACCCCTTATGAAGAATTCAACGAACTCATGGATAGACGAGCGACCCTGGAGCTTCGAATAGAGAGATAGATAGATGAAGAGGGCGAGATAATAGACCTATGGGAGAAGCGAGAAGGAAAGAGGCGAATGGAAGGTGGTTTTTGGACGGAGAGAGACGTAGAGAAAAGGAGGGAGCGAGAGAGGCAAAGTTTCGGGAAGGAGAAGCCCGCGAAGAGAATTCGAGAGGCCACAAATCACAGAGCGCTGGTGTGAGGCGTTGGAAGTAGGGTTCGTCGGAAGGTGGAAGAGGGCCGGAGAGGTTGGAGGCAGCGATAACAGGGGGGTGGACGGGTGGACGGTTGGACGGGTGGTCGGGCGGTCGGGTAACGGGGTAGGGTGGCGTAACCGGGTTGGGAACGGGGGCGAAGTAAGAGGTGGAGGCAGAAGCAGCGGCAGAGGCAGAGGCAGAGGCAGAGTCAGAGTCAGAGGCAGAGGCAGAGGCAGAGGCAGAGGCATAGGTAGAGGCAGAGGAGGAGTGGCAGGCTACAGACGCGGGGCGCGACATGCTTTATGACGTCTGTTCATCACATCGCCCCAGTCTCATAAATTAGAAATCACCCCTTAGATAGCTGGCACCCATCTACGATGGCGTCAGTGCCGTATCGTGGGAGGCAGGGATCGCCTCCGACTCGTCCGACCCGCAAGAAGGCGGAGGAGCGAGACGGAGAACCGTAGAGAGGGAGGCAGAGAGCGGCCAGAGGGGCAGCACGGACGACGGCAATAATTTTCACCGTATGTCACCCCGGTGGAAGAAAAAAAACTGGCCATGGCTCCGGAGGATCGCGCAAACTGTTCTCGTTGACCCTATCTCGTTCTTCTCCACTCGCATTCTAAACGTACGTACGTAGCTAACTGGCTTTGACGCGTAAACGCGAACGAAAGACCCGTTTCGAAGTCGTTGGAAAATCAACCGGCAAGCTACGAGAGAAACGAAGCAACGAAACTTTGGTCGATTAACGTGACGGGAAATCCGAACGACACGTCGCGTCATCGACATCCGACGTTCGTTGTATCGATCGTTCGTCGGATCGCGACGATCGACGCCGATTAAAATCGATGCGTAGCGAGCCGACTGATCGGCCTAGCCGACTTCGGCAACCGTTTCCCTCCAACGTACACGCGCCCCTTCTAGTTTCTTTTGCCTCGTTGCTGGACCGCTGCAACGCGCGTTACGTCCACCTTTTTCCCGGCGAAAAGAAGGACAAGAGCGGCAAACTGTCACCCGTGCGAAATATCTTATCTTCTTTCCTCTACTCGCTGCTATCTATTTCCTCCGCTTTGCTATTCATTTTTCCTTTCTTTCGTAGATACTACTTCTCTGCCTGGCTTATCCCATCTGTGCTTTTTCGTTTTCAGGATTCTCGCCGGCTGATCGTGAATCACCGGGTCGTCAAACTTTGGAGCAACGCGTGGCAACGTAGAAGATTCGTCGCGTTAAAGCTGAGCGATCGATGTCGTTTCGAAAGATCGAAAGGATCGCGCGCGGCAAAAATTCGTTTCGGGATTCTCGATATCGCGACGATTTAGCGAACGACGCGGACACGAACGGTGTTTCCAAGCGGAGTTGGGTGGAACCGGACGGGTGAAAACAAATCGGAATCTTCACGGTGCTAGCGAGCAGACGGATTCGTTGTCGAGAAAACTTTAATTGGTTCTCGAATCCGAACGATTAATTAATCTTCGATTGACTCTCGACTACTAATGATTCATTACGGAAGATCGTGGCCGATGCGGCAGAGAAGTACCCGACGCGAAGCAAGGAGAAAGAAGAAGAGACGGGTAATCATCGCGACTTTTAGCGTTTGCAAGCTTGGGAAGAAACCCGGCTCGATAACGAAAGCTCGAGCAAGCGGCAGTTACGAGATATTTTTTTCAAATATTTCCTATGCTTTGTAAGTGGAATTGGTTTCTGGATCTGAAACTCATTGGCGGGGAGGCAAGGTGGTTCATCCGTGGAAGGAAGGAATGACAGACGGGAAAAGCAGAGCGGTGACAGGACGATGGTGGCCGTCATACACGGTCGGTTCGTTCGACGCGAGAGAATACTTGCGAAAAGCGAGGGTCGAGATACGGTGTCGCGAAGGGGTAGAGGATGTGGTGCAGCGGTAGCAGCAGTAGCGCTAGTACCAGTAGCATGAGAAGGAGAAGGAGGTGATGGAGGAACCGAAGAAAGGGTAGGAGAAGGTGGAAGAGTTGGCATCGGTGGTAGTAGCGAGAAACGAGTGGCGATGGTAGTGGTTGACGAAGAGGACGGTGGCGTTCACCAATACCTAGAACCGTATCGTTTATGTGAACGATACAGAGGGGTGAGCGAGTTTGGAGTGCGGATTCGACGGTGAGGCGAGGCTGTCCATCTCGCGGCACGTCGCGGTAGAATGGAGTCGTGGAGTAGGTCGAGGGGTGGGTGGATGGTCGAAGGTGGAGGAGGCAAAGAGGAGGAGGTGGTAAAATGAGGGTGGTTGGAGGTGGGTGTTTGAATGGGGAGGGTGGTAGCTGTCGCTCGCCCGGGCAGCAGACGTCTTCTGACCCGGCCGGTGGCTCAACTCGACTCAACTAGACTCTGCTTGCTGGCAGGAGGCAGCAGCCGGAGAAGGAGGAGGAGAAGGTGGCGGAGGAGGAAGAGGTGCGGGGGTCAGGGGAAAAGGAAGGTTCGCGGAGGAGACGCGAGCAGGGATAGAGAGTAGGGTGGGTAGGTGATGGCGATGGTGAGGGGCGCGGATGGTAGGTGCATTGCTTTTCACAGGAGAAGGTGGAGGAAGTTGGGGTCGTAAGGGTGGCAAGCGTATCGATCCGGACGGAGCTTGGCTGACGGCTGACGAGGCCGTCACGCGAGACGAGTCGAGTCGAGACGAGACGAGACGAGACGAGACGAGACGAGACGAGACGAGACGAGACGAGACGAGACGAGACTAGACGAGACGATACGGCTGGACGGAACGAACGGACAGACGAACGGACGAACATACGGACGGACGAACGGAGAAGACCCCACTCCGATCTTCCCTTCTCCCCCGGAGACTCGTGGAGAGTCACGGCGACGGGGTGGATGAAGCGGCGAACAGTGGTAGTAGACTTGCCATAGAGAGAGAGAGAGAGAGAGAGAGAGAGAGAGAGAGGACATAGGGAAGATCGCAACAAGCAGAAGACGAAGGACGGAGGACCGAGAGCCGAGAACCGAGGACCAAGGACCGAGGACCGAGGGGCCACGAGGGAAACTCGAGAGATACTGCTTACTTCCCCTTCGGGGCCTTCTCGTTGCGAAACAGTACCTAGATTGTACGTGCATGGCCGAATAGCTTGGCTACTGTACCGCGATACCACCGTACTTCCCTTCCTACCATTCTACTTTTCCCGCGTCTGTATATTCTTACACGTACAAGCATGCCAGTGTGCGTGCATGGCTCCGTCGTCTCGTCTTTCGAACACGGTTATGCATGCGTGTGCGTTTACGAGTTTTGGCTCGGTATTCCGCGATCGCTATTTTCCAGCGGGATCTTTCCACTCTTCCAATCTTCCTTCGTAGACGTCTGAACAAATTCCTGTCTCGCGAGTACAACTCTCGGTACTTGAACGTACTTTTACGACCACGATTATTCTTCTCGATGAGAGCCGCGTTTCGCGTAACATCGATCTCTCTATCGACGATCTCGATCGTATCGTTCAAACGGATTAAAAGCAAAACGAAATATACAAACGCGACGAGTACCAACGTTTGCCGATTGAAACATCGACGAACGTGTTTGAACCGAATCTCGAGAGATATCCGTTCTATGGAAAGACGAGCGAAAGAAATGGAAGATGCGTGTCGGTAGTTTTACTCGACGGCGGCCAACCACGGACCGACTTTTGTTTCACCGAGGCACAGGATACTTTCTCTCCGCACCCTCGAGTCAACCCAGTTTCGCCCCTTTACCTACTCACCCCGATCTCGACGAGCGTCTCCGCGAGTCTCTTTTCGCGCGTTACGATCGTCTCGAGCAACGCAACGCGGCGATTTAGTTATCCGTTCGGGAAAGCGAGCACGGCGCAGGTAGCCCGAGGGAGGCCGCAAAGGGAAAGAAAAGTCAGGGACGGCAGGAGCGTGCGGTGTGTGCTCGAGAGGAACGAGCGAACAGGAGAAGGAGAAACGAGAGGTCAAACGCACTGCCGCCTCCGCCTGGTGGTTGGTTCGCGAGCATAGCCGCAAAGCGAACGTTGTCGCAAAGGCAAAACACTCTCGCCGCGTGCAAAGGCCAAACACCGAAAGTCACTTAAGCGTGCCGGCACGTTCGACGCCAAGCGCTGCAGCGGTAGTTCGTTTTCGAGTGGCACGCCGTGTCGTCGCTACGAGGACACGCCGTTGCGTTCTCCGTTGCCCGATCAACGCCCAAGTGGTAAAGAGAATCGGAAAAGGAATTCGTAAGAATACCGCTTCTGCCAACACTCTGATAGTTCAACGGCAACGTCCAACGAGAACTTTCTGTATAATTTTTCTCTCTCTCTCTCTCTCTCTCTCTCTCTCGTCTTCTCCTTTGCGTCGACGAGGCGAAAGAAATTAATAATTCGTCCGATTCTCGTCGTTGTTGAATGAACTGGAGTTAGCCTGTTGTTCCTCTTTGTAAGAATGACTGCAAGAGTATCGCGAATTTATTCGAGAGTATGAACCGGCGATATATAACTCACTCGGGTGTTTGTCAGGCAAACGGAGAGGAGCAACAAATCCCCTGGTAAACATAAAACAACGGTACTGCATCGAGTCGGTACGGATACGCTTTGATGTGCTTCCACCACCCGCGAGCGTCTCTACCAGCTCCTTTATGGCAGCCATCGGGCATCTGTCGTACCGCCGTCTTTTTCTCCGGCTAATTTATTAGCACCGCTTAGAGAATGGCGCGGAGAAAGATCCGGCTGCAGGCGCTAGTCCCGAGCAGCGACTCGTCGCTGCGTCTCTCGGTATAAATCGGGAGACGGATCAGTCGGATACAGCGACGCCGGTTTTACGAGCATCGAAAATAGGGTGAGAGGACGCGAAACCGGGCGCGCGCGTTCCCGTTCGAGCTTAACGCGATGAAAACTCTCTTCGCGTTAAATGATTCATTCCGAATGAGAATATCGACGATGGCTACGCTGTCGTCGACTCCAATCTCGCGTTAAGAGAACGCGATCGAACTTCTGCTCTTCTGTTCCTGGGTGACGCGCTACGCCGATTATATTCCAATAAGTCAGCTGTAACTTTTACGAAGACAAATCGTAGGAAAAGGTGGCAAGTAGCGCGACTATTCTACCTTTCGTAGAGACTAAAGTTTCGCCCTACGCTAAACTCTAAACGCGCAATTCCGAACGCGGTAAGTGCGATATACGTACGTGGTAGGTCGTACGTGGACCGCGCCCCTCGAAACGAATCGGTCGCTGCATCGAAACATCGTAAGAGATTAAACGACAAGCGTGCCTAATAAAAATATTTGTTTTCACCAGAGGCAGAACTTTATTCCACGAAGGAAACTGTCGTTCGTTCCGTTCGTTCGCTGTTCGTATACCGGTAAACACACGCGTTATTCTAGAAATATGTTTGCCACCGAAAAGCCGACAACGAAGCGAGAACGGTCAAGTTCTCTCGCGTGATCTCATTTGTCCAGATATATATCGTTTTTTGGCATATTTGCTCGTCGATGCGATATCCCGAGTGAATCATGATCGCCGGAAATAACGAAAGCAGATTAGAAAGCTGGTTTGCATACGCTGCACGCGGAAACCCCGAACTCCAGTCTTTCATGCATGGCTAATTCGTTAGGCATCGAGAACGATCGCGCGTTTGTCGTCGATGTATCGACGACGCGTATCGGCCAATTTCTTAGAAACGAACCGACGTTCTCGGCCGCGAACTTTCCCATCATCGATCCATACAGGCCATTTCCCATGCTTCTTCCGGATGTGTTTCGAAGGACGGACGATAAAGCATCGGAGGGTTTTCCGTGTTTAGTCGCGCAACTTATGCGGGTGCCTCGTTTCCGCGTCAACCCCAAGCCTGAGACGAGCAAAGGACACAGCCATGCTTTTTTCACAGAGTTGAAGGATTTATGGCAACGGAGGAGTGAGGCTTGGAGGCCGAAAAATGCGTCGGCATTGTTTGAGGCGAAAGTTTTACGCAATAGGCGTCGTTCGCCACGGGTCACCAAGGGTTTTTACAACGATAGACAGGGAAATTTCTTCTTGTGAGAGGAAGCAGGTATATAGTAGGAGTGCGCAACGCATGCCCTTCCAGGACGTTAGAAACCATCGTAAATTTTTTTGCGCCACGTTTAGCAAACCTCCCGCAGGTATACGCGTCGTTTTTTTTTTTTTTTTTTTTTTTTTTGTCTATCCGAGATTTGCGTCTTTAAAAGAAACAATCGACGACCTAGAAACACACCATTTTCGAGTGTCAACGATTCGCTCGATTTCCGTCTCTCCGTACGCTGAATGGGAAAAAAGTCGACTATTACCAAACGACAAACAGCCGTTTCTAAATATAATCGAAACGGGAGAAGTTTGGCTTTGAATACCCGAAGTCCGTCTGTCGTCGAATCGATCATTTTCATTCGGTTGCGCGGAATCTCGCGACGAGTCTCGTGGCGTTTCGGATGAAACCATATAGTACCGCGCTGGCTTTATAATTCCGGACCGCCGAAAATATCTGGTAGCGAAGACGGACGACGGCCGTTAGGATGCGCGTGCGCCAACTTAAAGCACTCTTCCTGCTTTATGAATGGAGCCGTGGATCACGAGTCGTGGAGAAACGCACGGAACGGTAGCCAACTCGATCGTGTCCTCTGAAGCTATTCGAGCGACGCTTTATAATTAGCGCGCCGCTATCGAGCCTTCTCTTCTCCGAAGATTCGTTCGATCCCCTCTCTCCCATCGACGACGTTTACTCGTCGTCGGACGAATATTAAGAAGGCCGCGACGTTATCGGCGATTCTCAGGGTGAACGATCGCGTGGCGAGCAACTACGCTTTCGGCTTTAAAACGCATCGTCGCTTCTTTCCTGCCGTTCGCACGATGTAACGCGACTCGATCGAAAGCGCCGCTCGAGATCGAATTACCCAGGAGTTTACTTTTTCGGACATTAAGAAGAGAAGATGCCTTGAAACTGCACCTGTTGCGCCAGCTACGAATTTTCTGATAAATAGCCAACGCGTTAGACTAACGCGATCTTGAATCACCCGTCGTTCCTCCAGTCGAAAAGAGCGGCAATAAATAATGCCAGCTTTCCACAACCGATTACTTTAAACGATCCGCTTATCGTTCGATCGAAGCTTACGCGAGCGCAAAAATTTGACTACGAGTCTGCTTGCCAATCACCATTCCCTTCACGGTTTCGACTTTTCCACTTTTGACGACGATCGTCCACGTAACCCATCGTTTCGTCCGCCTATAATTTTATCAAAAATTTTACTCGCGCCACGAGAACGGCATCCAGCGGCGATCTTTTCGTCATAATATACTGCTAATTAACTTCCTCGGAGTAGCGATCGTATGCTCGATGGCCGACTCGATAGACGAGAGATCGATTCGTACGGATCGGCGTATTTCTCGGGTCCTTTCACCGAGACATCGTAAATTAAACGGAGAAATTAGCTCAAGCTATGCCGCACGACTCGAATGCCACAGTATATTTTGTCCTTTCTTAATCTATTCGCGCCTACTTTCGCTGACGGCTTCATCGTACTCCGTACCTCGTTTATATCTGCCTCTTTATGCTTCGTATTTTTATATTTTTCTACGCAGGTGTTAGAAAAAAAGAAAGAGAGAAAAGAAAAAGAAGAAAACACTATAGGTCTCGTGACTTTATGCTTTTACCCACCGATACTTATATCGAAGAGGAGCGAAACAGCGAGAGAATGAAAATTCGACGACTAAGATTCGGCGTAATTTCGATGAAACGATGCGCGATGAACAGATCCGCGTACGTTCGACGAGGAAGAGACGCGGTTCGTGGCGGAGAATTCGGGGAAAAAACGTCATCGAAAGGTGAATTCGCTCGGAAGCCCTGGCACCACGGAAGCTGGCGAAAAACTGTGGCGTTTACGGCGCCGAAACTCCGTAGACTGCCGTGGATTTATGTACGCGGCGTGTATCCGCGCGCGCGCACAACGAGATTTATCGGCGCTTGGCCGAGTTTCGGTAGGGCAAGTTGAGTGAATTGTAAATGTTTCCGGCAGAACTTCACCAAGATGGCGTCCTCCACCAGGGGCGAGTTTGTTTACGCCTCATGGCTCCCCACGTGGGAAAAGCAGCATGGCGCGCGTCGAGCATTCAAACCCACGAATCCACTAGCCGTTTGACGGCTGTTTTTCTACCAGCGCCCACGAAATTTCGTCGGCTCTGCTTTCATTTTATAGCGAGATTTTTTTTTTTCTTCTTTGTCGCACACACTGTACCGCGTCTTTGTTTGTTTCAGAAAAACATTCTCAAACTTTATGAATTAATCATCCGTTAGAATCTTCTCGTATACGTATACCATACATAAATGTCACGTAAAGAACGGTAATTTATAAAGGAGGATTATTACTTTGAGCGGTTTCGGTACTATTCGATGATCGTTTCGTAAAAGAAAATGAAGATTTGCAAGGGTATTACGCTCGCATGCCTGTTCGTTACACGCGAGATAATTTACGTTGTTTCCGTGTAAACGGATACCTTCGAAACTCCTTAGATACTCGAGGATGAGAGGGACGGATTTAACGTTATAATTTCAACGAACGGCATACTACGAGTCAAGATAAAATTTTCCTCCGACTTTATAGTCAGTTTAGATTAACCGATGCGTAAAGATGTTTAACGTATGCGTCGCGAACAACTCGATAAAATAATTTAGACGCGTCACGGGAATAAATAATACAGCGGTCGATTACGGAATCGAAGAAAACGAGGAACGTGTGGAATCGATGAAATTTATTTCTTCATTAGCGAGCTTTCCTGGTCGTGAGAAAAATGTCGTTTTATCCAGAGGACGAATACTCGCGCGTGAAATTACTCGGAAAAACGACTCGTAGTACTATCGAGCGACGTGCTTCCACGTGGTCTCGCGTATACTACGCAGGAAAATAACAACGAACGAACATCGAATCTGAAGATTTTCAAACTTTTCCTCGAGACACTGCGCCTTTTGCTTTCACGGAATTTTTTTTTTTTTTTACGAAACTATCGACACCCTAACGTTACCTCCGTTGAAAATTTATTTTCTCAGCTGGTCAGAGTTCACCGTTTCGGGGCCCTTTCTCGCCGATAAGGATACGATACGAAGAAGCGTTTCACTTACATTTCATACGTTGTGGAGCGTGCTGTTTCCTTCGGGGCATCTGCGTCCTTCGGGGATGCTCGATTCTCTCTGTGGCCTCCAGGTCTTCGCTCGTTAAACGCAGTCGATCGGAACCCAAACATGTGACGGTCGTATGTCGCGATCTCACTCGAAGATCCGGCGTAGATCTTCCGCGGGAAACTGTTCCAAGTTTCCCTTTTGCTATGCACTACAGTCACCCACACGCGCCCACGCAACGAGCACTACCTCATCGCGATTTCCATAGATCGTTTCGTTGTTGCGATCGATGGATCGACGATCCGTGTCATTCTCGTCCTCCGATTTGTTTCTTTCTCTTACGAGGAAACCACACCTATATCGGTGCCCGTATACACTACTACGTAACCACGAAGAACGCAACTATTATCGGCTAGATCGTATACGAGGAGAATATTTTCTAGTTTCGGTGTTGAAGTTAGATTCACGGAATGTCGCGCACTCTGTTTACACTTGAACAGCCCAGAAAGTCGCCAAGTTTCGTGATCCATACGCTATCAGCTCACTCTGAATCCGAATCTTGCGGTCACCAAGCGTGATTATTATCGTGTGTACATCACTGCCGTAACGGAATCGAGGAAAATCGACGAGGCACGATTTTTTGCAACTTCCAGTATACTTCACTGTTTGAAAATGCAGGAACGCTTGCTCGAACGAAGGTTAGAACAACGTCGGGTATGCCGCACCTACGGAAGATCCAAGACAAACGTGAGAAACGTGGCGTCTTCTGGAAGTTGCGCGTCGCGAGGGAGACACCAAAACGATCGGAAAGCGATCGTTCGTTCCTCCGCGTGTATCATCGAGGTAGAAACGGCACGAAACGAACGTCGGCTCCGCACTTTCAACGTGTTCACGCGTTATCGTCGACCGACTCCGTGTCACTGGCAGATACTCGCGGGTTCACTTTGCGCGTCTTTCGAAAAGTTGGAACGGTGACGGTGAAAGAAGAAGATGGGGACGCGCGGCTCTCGAAGACGGAGGAACGAGCCGTTGCTGCGCGAAATCCGATCCTCCGCTGGAGGATCTAGAATTTCGACGATCGCGCGATAACTTATCTATCGGGACGTGTGCCTCGCGACGACGCCTTGCATCCACTCGGGACGCGCGCACGACACTCCGCCGTACGTACTTACGTTCGTACGTACGGAGCTAGCGAAAGCTCGCTCGACAGAGGAAAATGGAAAAGAGCAAGAGAAACAAGGGAAGAAACCGATACGCGATCGCATCTGTGTGCGTGCTCGTTTCTGAGTGTGTATACCTCGGAGACCAATTGAAAGCGCAAGGGTGGAAAAGAGGAACAGAAAGAGAAGAGGATCGCGAAAAGTGTTGAGAAAGATAAAGATAGTGAGTGAAAAAGAGAGAAAGAGACAGAGAGAGAGAGAGAGAGAGAGAGAGAGACGAAGAAGAAACGCGGATGGATATCGATGAAGAGAGAAACGAAGAAGGTAAAATAAAAAAAAGGAGGAGCGTGGGACAGAGCGAGAAAGAATGCAGGGGTAGAGGGCAAGAACGTGAGCAAGGTAAAGAGAAAAGAAGCGGAGGTGGAGGAGGAGGTGGAGGTGGAAGTGGTGGCTACCGTCGTTCGTGGATCGCGAAATCGAGCGGGCGGCGGTCCAGCGCTGACTGACTACGGACTGGCGTCGCGGCGGCAGCCCGCGTGGTGGGGGGCCCCAGGAGTAGTAGTCCTCTTTCCCTCTCGTCTCCGCCACTCGTTCTCGTTTCCTCGCTTGCCAGCTCTTCCTTGCTATGCTTTGCCTCTTGCCCTCTCTTCGCCGACTTCTTTTTTCACTTCTTCCACGCTGTATACTCGCGTTCGCGTCCGCGTTCACCTTACCGACCGATACGCGGCTCGCGGAAAACCGAACGATTATCGAAAGTTACGGTCGAATCGAATAGTCGAAGCGACGCCAGTGACAAAATGGAGACAAAAACGAGATGTTCGCGATGCAGGCGGAAAACGTACACACGGATGGACGGACGAAATCAGAGAGACGATTCTCCGCAACCGTCGGTTTTCTTCGGCTACTTGTCGATTCGACACCGCGGCAATAACGGCCAAGGGGCTGGTAGAGAGGTTAGCGGCGGCGCAATGACAACCACTCCACGTCGCTGGATGCACTCACCGCTTCAACGTGATCGCACATTGCCACAAACGCGTTTTCCTTTATCTCGCTATGCGACCTCTCTTTCGTGGAAAAAAAAAAGAGCAACGATTCGCGAATGACCGGAAAGGTGCGACGAAAGTTCGTCGATGGGCCCGAGGGACTGACGTTGCGCTCGCGCGCGTAAGAGATGGTCGAGAAAGGAGGCGGGGTCCCTAACCACCTCGGCCCCGCTCCAAACCGCGAGAGGGGAGAACCGCTCTGTCGAGTGACTTTTGTTTCCGCCGCTAGAGGCGCTGCCTCGCGATGTAGCTTGCCATCGTACTACGGCGTCACGGAGCCACACCTACGAGTTTCTCGACAATTTCAGCCCTTTCAGATCGCTGATCTTCACGCAGAGTTCGGTGAGTGCGTCGTAACAATTGTCTTTTATCAAAGTACGATATATTTCATCGCGAATTCGTTTGCACTTTGCGATTAAATCGATATCGAGGAATCTTCGAAGCTAACCTCAAAAGTTGAACGAATGTCGTCGTTCCACTTCGTCGTGTATTCGATCGTATTTCTAGAACGTATATAACGTGGATAAGAACGTTTGACGGATTAAAGAAATCGAAAGATAAACACATTGCAACGTTGATAATAGAACATATAACGACGATAACTTTGAATACGTATATGTAAAAACGATTCGTTTTCGATTTAACGTTGAAGCGATATTAATAACGTGACTCGATATCGATGCGTATGTAACTGTAAACAAAATCAACGTATAGATATGAAATCGACTAACGTGCTCGAAGATTGAATTCTAACGACATCGAGACTTCCATGCAACGAAAACCTTTTCCACCGTCTAATAGCGATAGTCGGTCTCGAATCTCTGACCGTTCTAACCTTTCCGATATAAACATACCTAATGATTTTTAACAAAAGAAAGTGCCACAGCTTCGAACACTTTTACCCCGCGAAGCGTATGGTCGGCATAGCGAATCAGTGTTTCAGAACTAGCCTTCCCATTTTCCTATTCTCAAGCTCGAAAAAGCGTAAACCTCTTTCCACGAAGGAACGAGAAAGGCGGTCGTTTTACAAGTTCGGAGGCTAGGGTATCGCAGTTATGATCGTGTCTGTTTTTCGGAAAAGTCCTCGGTTCCTCGAAAGGTTTCGATCCGTCACCGTAGTAAGGACGAACGTTACCCCCATCCGGGAATATTTTACGGTAATTCGGGGCGAAGATTTGAGTTGGAAAAGAATCGGAAGGAGGTCGAAGGATACGAGTTCGTCAGGCTATAGATAGTTGGTGAGCGGAGATCGTTTTGGCGGGCACCGGTGGTGGCGCTGCCAAGGTTGGCGGAGCCGAGGGGAAAAGAGCATTGGCGTACCAACTACCAGGTTGTGCCCGCCTACCAGGCGGAGCCCGCATGATCTATAGCGTCATAGAACACCCCTGCCGTTGTGGTAGGAACTCGATGGCGACGCCCACGGTGTGGAACGTGCGCGCTGCCCCCGCCGCCTCCGCCACCACCGCCGTCACTGCCGCCGCCGACGTCGCCGCCACCACCACTGCCGCCACCGGGATGTTTATGCTCCTGCCGCTGTGTCTCTATCTAGTCGCGGTCCTGGCGCTGCGCTGTTCTTCTTCTGCCGTTCCTGCTACCGATGCTGCCGTCGTAGCTGCCGTCGTTGCTGCCGTTGCCGCCACCGCCACCGTCACCACTGCCACTAACATTGTCGGTCGCCGTTGCCGTTGCCGTTCTCGTTCCCGTTGCCATCGTACTAGCTGTCCTCTTCCTATCTCCAATTTATTCCGACTCCTTCCACCTTGCGTTCATTACCGCTAAACATTCCTGTCAATTAAAACTGCACCCGATTTACTGCCAATTCAACGTTCGTCCTTCGTCGGACCTTTCTCCCTTTGCTTTTTACAAAACTGTGTATTGCTTGTATTTTGCCTAAGAGCGTGTTTCTTCTAATTTTTTTTTCTTTTTTTTTTTTTTTTTTTTTTTTTTTAGAAAAATGTTTGTCCTCACGGTAGCGAAATTAACTCGTTCCTTCCTTTTTTGAGAATCGTTCTTCGTAGTTTCAAAAATAGTATCTTTCGTCGCCTTTGGTAGCCGGCCCCTTCTTCGTCGCTCGATCCGCGTCGAACTCATCCGCGTAGAACCTAATCCGTAGAAATTCGAGCTCGGTCCATCGAGTGATGAATTGATTGAAAGGATCCGATGAAATTTCGAAATTTTGCTGCCTCGTAAGCTTCGTCAGGCGGTCGATTCAATTGTTGCAACGTTTGTATCGTTGAGAGGGCGCTGCGTCTATATATCGAAAAGAATTTCTTCAAGGAGCTGCGGATATTCGTGGCAATTGTCACGCCCGAGTTTTACGCCAATGGTGTTAGGGATTCGGAGCGGCGGCGACTGTCATAAAAAGTATTTTATTTCGACGATCGTGGTGCCGTTTTTGTTCTGGGGTTGCGAAGCGATCGTGTCGTTTCTACGCGCGTCAGACCAATTCAACGCCGCCGACATTCGCGGTCCGACGTTTACGAGATCGTTTATTAGGTGACGTTTCCATCGAGTAGTTTTGTTGCGAATCTTTTTCTTTATTCCAGGATCCACGTTAAAGGAGATTCCAGCTTATCGCGATACGCTATCGTAAAGCTGTTCCAATATTTACGAACGTAAACGTCCTAAAATTAAGGATTATCGTGAAATTACCGTCAAATATCATTTATACCGATTTCCTACATCGATAGTACATACTCGTTAAACGTTACTTGTTAAATCAAATTCTCCGAATGATTAAACACGTTCAACGTGTCCACCTCTTTTGCTATAATAATCACTATCCTTATATATATGTATTTGACAACATTTATTTACCGGCCAAGCATCGTTAAGATAATTTTCGTCGGTTGGAACATGAGGGATCGTGAATTCGATAGTCGGAGAAACGATGCTTTCACGCGCGTGGTAAGCGTCAGTTGCGTTTGTGTCTCTCGGTGACTGCGGGGGTTCCATTTACGAGCGTTCCTGTCGTCGGTGGACGAGACCAAAAGCACTAAACTTGCGAATATTTCGAAAGACGTCCCGTTATGCAACGACAATGTGGGTCAGTGCACAAGTCCACGGTGTACGTTTGCTCATTTTGTACAGTCAGTTCCCCGCGGGACCCGAAATAAGTGCAGCTCGTAAAATAAAGCACCGTATACACCGCTTTTCCCAACTATCTACGGTGGCCCACTATCGTCCATCTTCTGACAGTTTCTGACATCTCGAAGCGTGTTTATACATTTAGCAAATGATACGCTTTACGCATTAGCATCACTTTTCCGCCTACTGATCGCTCGATCGATGTTAACACGATCGCTACTACGGTAGATTGGGACAAAACGTTCATCACGCACGATCGCACGATACATTTAACGATACGATAGGCTTCGATCGTGAACGTTAATCGTTGGGAATTTTTCGTTTTAACCACCAAACGCGTCGATTATACGTAGCTGTACTCATTTGTTTCGACGCATAGAATTAAATCTAAATTTATCTCGAAACGTCACATTGACATTGCCGATCACGAGTATTAGCACACTGGATATTTACTAATTTTCTCTTGTTTCTATCGTCTAGTTTTTTTTTTCTAAACGAGTATTAACTTGTAATCGACAGTGCATGGAACGCCGATGGCGGACTCGTTTTAAAGCGATGTCGATGATTTTGCTGGAAGAGAATTCGATATCTGCCGAAACTGTTTAGAGATCACGCAACGAACTCGAAATTAAAACAGCCGAGATTCCGTGAAAGCGAAAGATTACAGGGTATAAAAATTAGAACGAATCAAAGTTTGATCTAAAAGTAGTTGAATCGTATGTTGAAGAAACTGTTTTTCAGTTGATATTCCTTTTGTTCTTCGCAACGCGTTTTTCGTAAACCTCGACACCTACAACGGTCAGCGTATAAATAGAGGAACGCTTACTCGTAATATCAAAAATTGGATCTGCATTCGACTCTGTAACGTAGAATTTAAAGGTACATTTCTTATACTTGGTGCACGCGCATCTTTATTTCGTTGACGATGCAGAGCCTTCGAATGTTTTCCTTCTTAACAATTACAAATGAAGTTAAGTCACATTAAGTAGAACTTTCGCCATTTGCCTCACCTGGACTTCGATCCGGCACGCGACCACGATGAATACGTGAAATGTACTGTTCAGTTTAATGATACACCTACACTACCAAAGCTACGTTCTCGAAGCCTGTAAAAAGTCACGTGTACAAGATAGCGTATCGATGTTAGCGTCAACTTTCCGTACCTTTTTCTCGCCGAATTATTCCATCGAGAGAACCGAGTGGCTTGTACCGATTAATCGCATTTCGTTTCGTAAAATGATGTCGTTAGAAACGTCCGATAAGAAGGAAGGGGGCTAAGTGAACGAATAAGCCAAACGGTACCCTATAGCGCTTGAACATGATCTCGACGTTTTATTCTTTTATCGGATTACCTCTGAAAACAAAGGTAGAAGGTTCCTTTCCGGTTTCTCTGAAAGCTCGGTTTCCACGCGTAGGTCAGCCGACAAGAATAAAACGGGTAAAAGAGGACACATAGACGGAACGGAAGAAAGAGAAACACGTCAAAGGGAGGCAAAGGCAGAGAGATCTCTGTACGAGAACAGAGGGACAAGATTCGTCTTGTTCGAAGGGGTAATACCGCACCAAGACCTGTCCGAAACGAAGTTAAGCTTCGCAGTTTCGAAAATAACTCGGGCAATAGACGATTAGAATCCACTGGCAGACGAGACGATCGCTGACCAGGCACCACTTGTTTGAAAATAATTTCTTTGGTGTTTTAACGCGGAGAAATCACAGACGAACCCCCCACGGTCAATCGAATTACAAATGTTTCGCGCTATACTCGCGTCTGCGTTTTTTCATGACGATCAAAGTCCGCGCATTCTCTGATGGTTTCGCGATGCATTATTTCTAGCGAAGGATACATCAGCCCGTTATCGTCGATCGAAATATCAACGTCCCGCAAAACCTAGCGCGGCACGAGACGCATACGATCGTACTTTAACGTTCTTTCCTCGTAGTGCTCGCATATTTCCGCGCTCGTTGAAATTTTACGAGCCCGATAAACTTTACGCGTTGCTAACGTAACGAAATCGGCTCCGGTTCGATTCGTGAATTATCGGCTATCGAAAACGTTTCGCGTTCCCGACGAATACACGCTCCTTACCGTCCAATATCCTACAGCTATTATCGTCAAATAACGCATATGGAAAACATATAGGCTCTCGTACGTGGAAAAAAAGTCGCTCGTACATTGGACGTGTTGACACTTCGCGGAATCCGTACACACATAGAAGAATACGTATGAGAATATATATATATATATACATTTCCCAACGAAATATCCTTCCTTTTATTAGAGTATATTACGTGAAACGCGTAATCGAGTCGCGTGAACCGACGTGAATCGTCCACCGCATATCGTCGACGTTGTTTTGCCACCGAACCGTGTTACGATGGTTGGAGGATTTAAACAAGAAGAAGTAAATTTAGATAAATGGACCGTACGCACAAAGCGTTTCGAACTGATTCTGATGGCGAACGAAGAGCAAAGTGGACGATTAACGGCGGGCTGACGAATCTCGAGCAAAGCGACTGGTCCGCTGTGCCAAGATTTCCGTTGCGCGTATTCCGTGCTGGTGGACGATACGCGAAATCGAACGGAGAACGAGGCCGTCTTAAGGAGCGTGAAAAGTCGGCGGGTAAAAATGACGGAGATCCGCGAGACAGCATCGGAATTCGATGAAATGGAAAGAGCGATCGCTGGTTGGATAAAGTTGGGAAGATTCTCGGGACAGAGTCGCGACGACATGGAAGAAAGACAGGTTTCTTCGGCAAGGTTGACGGAACAGGGCGTCGAATGGTTGGCTGGCGTTTGCCGGCTGCGATTGGCAAAGTCTCGGAAACGAAATCTCCTTTGTAGTCGAAATAAGCGCGATTCTCTCCGTGACGGTGGCAGAACGGGTCATGGGTCGAGGGTTGGCGTCAGCGTGTATAGCAGCGGCAGCATTCGCAGAAGGTTCGGTATAGGGAGTGTGGCGCGTGGTCGTAAGGGGTCGCGAGGGACAGGCGAAGAGGAGGGGAGGGGGGGTTGGCGAGAGTTGGCCGTGCGAGCTGGTTGACGAAGAGGGTGGGGTGGTATGGGGTGGTTAGGTGGACGAGGATGGGGTGGTTGTCGACGATAGGGCGAAGAAAGAGGTGGAGGAGCGCAGAGAGAAGCCGAGGTCCGTCGGTATCGATCGGGCGTCTGCGGTAGATTGACACGTGTCATGGCCGCCTCTCGGTGTTCGAGAGAACCAGGTGGCGGGAGAAAGAGGGAAACGTGGAGAGAAAGGTGGCGGAAAGGAGAAAGGGAAGAGAGCGTAGAGGATGGTAGCGAGAAAGAGAAGCAGAAACGAAGAAAGGCTGGCGAGACGAGGAAGGTGGCTAGGCAGCGAAGCGGTCGAGGGGATAGCAGCGTCGAAGGTGGAAGAGGAGGTAGAGACCGGGGGTTGGTTGGCGCGGGGGGGAGGCGAGGGAAAAGGACATTAAGGTGCGTAATAGCCAGCGGGGCGAGCGCGCACCGCCGCGGCATCGATTAGACAGAGGCTCCCTCGTCCCATTGCTAGGATGCAGCCCTCCCCTTCTCCTCTTCCTCGTCGACCCACCGACATACTCACCCTCCGCGCTATATCCACCCGTCCACCACCCGCAACCCATACTCTCGACCGAGAGGTCCCCACGACCACCCAACCACCCACCCATCCACCCGCCTCCGCCTACTCCGTCGAACTGGAGAGCCCCCGAGTACGTGCTCTACATACACACTCGTGCGCTTATGTCAGTTCCTGTCCTGCCGTTGCCTCTGCCTCTGCCTCTGTCTCTGCCTCTGCCTCTGCCTCTGCCTCTGCCTCTGTCTCTGCCGCTGCCACTACCTCTGCTGCTACCGTTGTTACGACTACCGCTGTGTGCCACCGCTGAGAAAGAGAGCGACAGACGCGAAGAGAAAGAAAGAACGGGAACGGGTGAGATAGAGACCGTGGCCACATGAACATGAACACGCAGAAAGAGAAAGAGCGAATGAAAGCCGGTGAAGGAGAAGGAGAAGATACAAGAGCGAAGGATAATAAGAGGGAATGAGAGACGCGGATGTAAAGGGTGAGAAGGGAGGAAGCAGAGGCTACGCTGGAGGGTAGGCGAAGCCACCTAGCTATCCTATGGCACCTATACACGCGCTACCGGGGACACCAACGTCTAACGTCGTTATAAACATTAACGGAGCGGCTCAATATTCCCCGGACCTTGCATCCCCTGCGTCTACCTCCGGTCCATCTCCCTTCTAGACCAACCTCCACCTCTTTGCGCTCTACGCTCTATCTCGGACGTTCGTCCATGGCTATCTCGCCTACCTACGCTCTTCGGACCTTTCGATTCGCAAATCTCCGACAAGATTCCCTGTCTCTAGCCATTCCGTTACGGATTCTTACACGTTCTCGTCTGTTCTTGCTCCTTGTCAATTATGCACGTTAACTAAAGATCGCTAAGAGTATTCGTATACAGCTCGAACGAAAGTAGATACGCAGGTCGTAGATCACAGGCGACCACACCGCGCTACCAGGTCGAACGAAAAATCGATCTCGTTCGATAGACTCGAAAGCCGTCCGCGTTACGGCGCGCGTTACGGAGAGCGAAGTTTAGCCGAAATCCTGAAATTGGATTTGCTCTGTATTTTAAAGATCGATTTCGGCAAGAGAGACGAGCGAGAAGGGTGGTCGGTCCGTCGAGCGAATTCGTACGCGAGGGTTCGTGCGCTGATTACCGTTAATTGCGGTTGATATGGAGGAACGAAGGGACGTACGACACCCTCGACCATTTCGATCGGATTAGCGACACCGATCGGAATCGTCGTGAACGGGGACGCCTCGTACCCCGTTTATAAACCGTGCTTCTGTTCGATTCATCTTCCGAAACGAATCCACGACGTAATAATTACGACACGCATCGTTCGAAAACAACGTTAAAACGAAAGTCGCGATTTCCATATATCTGACACTGTGACTACACGTACGTACATATACATACACGTACATAGTTGTTCTTCGTTGCAGTATCGTACGGTTTCACGTTGCATGCGGCACGTGTAATTTAGCTTCGCATGGCATCGCTACAGAGGGAATTCGTCTAGTTCGTACGTTCAACAAGTATCCATCCCTCCTCCACCTTCGGCGGCTCTACTTCCTGCCCGTGTCTGCAGTTAGATCGCAAAGTGGCCTCGCGTTCTTTTTAACCAGACCGACGGCTGGTTATTTTTCGCGTGCGAGAATCGAACGGAAAGCCGCGTTTCCTTGGTAGCAGGTGCGCTGTACTTTTTCCCATAGCACGATGGGTAATAAGGGATTAGTCATCGGTGATCGTCGATCAACGTTAACGCGGCCATCGGTTGGTTCGAAGTCTCCGGCGCGATATGTCAAAGTTGGATATTATATTGACGTATCGACGTCTCGATGCTGTCCACGACCAGCTAGCCAATTAACGGGCTTTCTTGTTTTTCCGGCAAACACTCGTAAATCTCGACGGATCTGTCCACTCGATTTAGTCCTCTTCTGCCGTGTCGTGGGTCGTTCGCATCTTTGTCCATGTTGTACGCGCTCTTCCCCACGACGACGTACAATTAATATCGTTGTTCGAGAGGTTGTCCCTGCTCGACAAATATTTAACATGCTACGGCCATCCTAAACTTAATTGGCACGCGTTTGCTCTGCTCCGTTTGCCTTTGCTTGTTCTATCGCGGCGAATCATTGCGTCACACGTTCGTCGCACCTGTATACGCGGTAAGATCTTTCGAAGGTACGAGACGTTTGGAAAAAGGAAATTCCACTTGTCCAAGCTTTTCCAAATAATTACAGATTTTAGAGTTACGGATGCCGGAGAGAAAGGTTCGGATCGATGGTACACGCGGTCGAATAATCGAGGATAATCGATCGACGAGTGGTATCGTTCCGATGAATGAACGAATCGACTCGCGTTCCTTTCAACCAGTTCCAAAGGGAGGACGCGAAAAGAAAAGGCGTTCGTCGAAGAGGCAAGCTTTTCCCTATAACTCGAGAGTTCCGCTATCTCGTTACAAATCGAATTTTAGTCACGTCAAAAGTAAACGATCCGCCTAGATCCGCGCGTTAAGCGATCAGGTCGCGAGAAGCGTGTTTCGAGCCGGATGGAAATCTCATTTGGTAGTTTTCTCCGTTTAATAAGACGAGAAGGAGACGAGAGAAAGAGTGAAAGGGAGAGAGAGAGAGAGAGAGAGAGAGAGAGAGAGAGAGATTGAGAGAAAGATAGAGAGAGAGAACGAGAAAAGACGGGAGACAGGGTGTAGGGAGACGGAGCCACGAGGTCGCTGCCGGTTCGCAGACTTCGGAAAGGGGAAACGGAAAGGGCGCAACAAGGCCGGGGGTAGAGGCAGCGGAGGGCGTCCGGACGAGGGAGGAGGACGAAGTGGAGGAAGAGGATGAGGCGGAGGAGGGAGGGAGGTAGCAATGGGGTGGCGGTGGATGGTTGGAAGTAAGCAGGGGTGGGTAACGGGCCGGGGAGGACGGGAGAGGGAGGCAGAGGGCGGCGGAGGGTCGGCCAGGACTGGGAGGCGAAGTGTCGTCGTCCGAATAACGGCCAAGCGGCATCGACCGATCTTCCTACCCCTAGCTCGTACGAAGCGTCAACTTGTTTCCCTTCTGTTCCGCGAATATCGGACCTTCAATTTGCCCGGTGCGGTTCGCTTACGCGATGCACTGCCCTTTACGCGTAATCCATACACGGTCCGTCAGTTGTCCCATCGATATCGTTCCCGTCCTCGTTCCCATTCCCAGTCCCGTACCTGTTCCCGTTCCCATTCCCGTTCACGCGTTCTCTTCCTTCCTTTCTATGCTACTGTTCGCTTAACTTTGAAAAAAACAAGTTACTTCACGGATACCCACGGCTTTCTTCCTTTCTTTTTTTTTTTTTTTCTCTTCTATTTCGCGTTTCGCTTTAGTTATCCGACTAGATGCGGCAAGGAAAATGCCACGTTTCGTTATTTCGTACATATAGCGTACGTTTTCAGGTTAAACGGATAACCTATGGAAAGTTACGAGGACGACGACGACACTCACTTCTGCATCAAATGCCATCTGACGATACACGGCCTCGACAATTACGTACGACATCGTCAATCCGGATGTCGGCCACCGGACGACAAGAACGTAGCCGTACGGGTATCACCCACGACGGCCGCTTCGCCGACCACCGTTTTCTATCCGGAGATACTGAACGCGGACGCGTTCTTCAGTTCGCTGGAGCTACAGAGTAGCTCCAAGTCGAATCCTCGAAAGGCATCCGGTTTGCTCGAGGAAAGTAGGAAGTTCAAGAAGGACGACAAAAGGAAAAAGAGTCAGAAATCGCAGGTGGACGCGGACGAATCGACGGTGAAAGAGAAGCTTCACAATATGTTGCCCGGAGTTTCGGAGCTCGAAAACCCGACCGACCATCTCTGCATGCCATCCCTCGTTGGATTTCCCGACATCGTTCCGTCCACGTCCAATAAGCCTACGGTTGCGAGCAACCGGAACAAATTAAGTCAATCGATGAACAACGTCGCCACGAACATCGACAGCGGTGGATTTTCGGTGAAGCCCGAGCCGGAAAATTCCTTGGAAGGTCTGATGACGTCTCAGGAATCCAAGCAGTCGGATAGAAAACGACAGGAAGAATCGCAAAGGATCGAACAGGCTCATCAAACGTGGTTGGAATACACGATATTGGCCGAGCTGGCAACGAACAACGAAAACAAGGATTTGACCAGATACGAGTACGAATATCAACAGGACGAGGACTCGGAGGACGATATATTGCAGGAAGATTTGGGGGAGGATGACTCTTACTTCGAGTCTGACGATGGGGAAGATCGAGAACGTCCACCGCGTGGTCACATCGGTGGCAAATGGAAGCCAGAATTGGACGATCTTCCTCAAAATATGTCTCAACTTCAGGACGACGACGTGGAGCCCGAAGACGAACATCAAGAACATCCGCCGCCGACTTATACAGGGGGCAAGTGGCGACCCTCGGACGCCTCGCAGGTACGTAATCGTCGAAATTGTTTTATCAGACGCGCAACTGTCGCGCCTATTTCTCTGCTATCAACTTTTCCGAGCCTTCTGTTACGCCTATTACAAATACGTCCGCGAGTCGTTACAAACGAAACCTCTTGTTTTGACAAATTTCCACTGGCATCTCGTAGAAGACGGAAGAGTACGAGACTAAGAGCAACGTCGGACAACCATCGCCAGGACACACACAAGGGAAATGGGTACCGGGCGCGCAAACGGATATCGAATCAGGATATTGGTGCAGTCCTTGCGGCAGGAAACTTGCCTCTCGATTGGTCTACAACAGGCATCTTCTCTCTGATTTGCACGCTAGAAGGAGCATCCGAGAAATCGATGGCGTTCTTTGCCCGCCGCGTGCCGCCAACTTGCACGCACTGAAAAAATCATCGACTCGTAATCAAGTAACGATCTCGATCTTTATCCTTTCGTCTCGTTGCTTCTTCGATCGGTTCCAACTTTCTCTACTTCCTTTACCGTTTTCCTTCTTTCAGTTCCTTCAGTTTCTTTTTTATTATGTTTCCCTTTTTTCTTTCTTATTATCTCGTTTAGTTATATGCTTATGTCTCTTTTTCACTCCATATATAATAAATACATATGGGAGAAATTTAGACGAAGATAGAATACTGACGGATATGCTTGTTTGACAGAGAACTAAACAAGTGGGGGAAACGAAAGAAGCGAAGAAAAGTTTGCGAAAACGAGAAAAGGAAATACTTTGTTGCGAAATGTGCCATGCCCGAGTGAGAAGAACGCAAATGGGCAAGCATTTGCTCTCTCATTATCACTGCCGCGTGGCAGGTGTAAATCCTTGCAGCCCACGGGCGCGTCGCTTTTTACTAGAAAATATGGCGAATGTGGTTCGGCAGTGCCCTTTTCAGTGTTTCTCTTGTCGTTTTTACTGTAACACAGAGGAAACATTCCTGCGTCATTGGCGATCCGATCTTCATGCAAAAACGCTCGACCAGGTATTCCCTCTACATTACGATTTCGATTTACGAGTACAATGAAATTCCTTTCGTATAAATTCTGTCTATTTCTATCTAGTATCCACTTATTTAGAAAATGCTCGACGATATTTTCTCGTCTCGTCGATCTCTGTTTCCAGATCGCCGGCAGTTACAGATGCACTCCTTGCGACTTTTGGTGCGAGGACAACGAAACGATGGAAGCGCATCTGGTCGATTCGAGTCATCGCGACGTTGTTTCCATGATGAATGGTTCGGTGCCGATCAGGATAGGTCGTCAGCAAGCTCTGACTTGCGGCGGTTGCGATCGTCGATTCCGATATAATTTGCAACTTCGATTGCACATCAAGGAAACTGGCCACGAAGAGAGTTTGACCGCGACGGACGAATATCAACAGCGAATCAAATGCAATCTGTGCCCGCAAATAGTTCGATCGTTGGTGGCACTTCAGCGTCACCAGTTGTCTTCCCACGTCGCGAAGATCGAGAAACACGAGACGAACGATTCGTCCCAGCCAACGCCTTATTTCTGTTCGTTCTGCTCGATGAACTTTGCCACTGCTCGAGAAGCCGTGTTACATCGAAGAACGTCCAGTCACAAGGAGATGGTGAAGGCTCGGAAAAGCAACGAAGGCCCGTCGACGTCCACGGTTCGCCAGTGTCCTCATTGCAAGCAGAAGCAGACGAATTTGTCGGAGCACAAGACACACCTTCTCGATTGTCACCCCGAGCTTTGTTACAGGTAAGAGAATCGAAGTGGCGATAATACGCATTCAAGAGTCCTTAGTTCAAATGTTCTACCTCTTATTTCGAAGTCGAAAGAGACTAAAGTTTTATCTAGAAACCGTAACTGTGCGATACGATACTACTCAAAGGGTGGGGAACACGGAAAATTGAAATATTTCATTGGCGTATGTATTTAGAGAAACGAAAACATTCTGGATGGGATGCTCTAGTTAAAACGGACAATACCGTAGACAGAAACGATGTAACGAGCTGGTATAATCAACGATATGCTAAAGTTTAGTGATGATTAATAATTAGGACGCGAAGTGTCAAGACGTTTCGTATAATACGCGCGACACGTTGATGGAAAATTTCTGCGATCGTTGGAATATTTTCGCGAACCATCGTACATGTACCTGATCGATGTTTACAGATGTCCCAAATGCGGTACGCTGTTTGCCCTCTCGCAAGACGTGACGAGGCACACGAGGGAAAACAAATGCCATGACTCAAACGATGAATCGAATAAAACGAAAACAGCGGACGCGAGAGACGAATGGAAATGCAACAGCTGTGGCTTCTCGACCAACATTCAGGCGGAATTCATCTTCCACGAAGCTCTTCACGCCGGGATCGTGCGAAACGATAACGAAGACGAGAACTCTGGCAAATCATTGGCGAAGTATTCTTGCCCCATCTGCAAGAAGGCATTCACGAAAGTGTCATTACGGAATCACATCAGAAGCCACACCGGAGAGCGTCCGTTTCCGTGTGCCAAGTGTCTCGTGCCCTTTTCCAGAAGATCCGACCTAAACGCCCATCAGAAAGAGTGCACGGCTTCGACATCGTCGGGATGGTCGGAAGGTTTGGGACGGAAACGCAGCTTTGTTTGTTCCGAGTGCAACAGCGCCTTCTACACAAAGTAAGTACCGTTTTATTTAACGCTATTCTACCGTGTTGAGTCGAGAAAGCGTACCTGCAACTCTCGTTTAAATCAAGTCATACCAGGTAGCACGAAAATATTTTATCTACACCGAAACCGAAGATATAACAGTTTATGCTTCGGACGTATGTGCGTTAAATCGATGGCCGGTTGTTGCTAAAAGTCAACTTTTCTTAAAAAAGCCCCTTTGACCTATCCGACCTGTTCGAATTAATACGGCGGAATTGCGAGGATGTTGGATTTTACAGCGAGTTCTCGATCATACGGTATACGCGTGTCCGTACGTTTCATAACGATAAATCGTCCGGGAACTTTCAACTTTTAGACGTTGCGTTATATTTTTTTGTACGTAACGCGATGAGAAAGGAAGTAAGTACATGCACGTTGAGACGTCATGTTGCGAATAATTTATCCTTCTGTTCCTCAAAACCGAGATATTATATTCATTTAGAATGGTAAAAACGGTAACAGCTCTTTACTAGCTATCCGAAGCATAAATATTCGCTCGGATCTCCATCATCTGCGTCGAAATGAAAATAAGATCTGGTCGACTATCACGCACGCAGCTATCCGTACGAATTCCCAGTCCCACACTATTTACAGCGAATATCGGCACGCTTCGAAGAAGCTGTCTCTGTCCGGATGAAAATTATCGTGCGATTAATAATCTTAAACGATCGTTCGAAAATGGCGCGTAAAAGTAATTGCTCGGGCACGTTCTTCGTGTACGAAAGCTCTCGATGGCTCGTATGACGTATAGCAAACGTTGTATCGTGACAACAATGGGTTTAACGTAGAAAACTTGCTGCATTATCCGGCTAACAAAAGGATCGCATTTATCACGGGATTTCCAGTTAGGTACAATTATATCGCATCGATCGTAGATCGGTAGGTCGTCGAACGAACCGTGACCGCGTTCGATGCAAACCGCTCTGTACTTCGCTACCTTTCACCGAGCTATTTATCTTTCGTCGAGTTACCTTTGCGAGTGCGTTAACATCGACGCGAGAGTAATATCGTAAATATTCTAGGCTACGCCCCAAAAGTGGGCATCGCTGCTTACTCGAAAGTAGCCTGAATCGAAATACAGAAGGCTGTTTCCCCTCGTATCGTATGTATCGTTACGTAGTCGCGACACCGCGTAGATCTCGTATCGCCGCTGGTAAATGTTCGCCTTGTTATGAAGCCAGTATGGATCAAATTTTATTATAGCTAAGATATCAGGCTCCGAACACGTACAACTGCTATTCGCTACACTTTCCATTAATATTGTCCCGAGTAATGATCATATTAATTTTATAATCACAATAATCGCGTGATCGAAGACCCCGGCTAAAATATACGATAAGTCACGGCACGTGTTCCCATCTCGCATAGCACAGGGTTTTTAATCTCTTCGTTTAATCAAACGAGTGCTTTGTCGTTTTCTTGGATCGTTTTGAAGAATACCGATAACGTTAGTCGCTCGGACTAATGTTAATCGAACGAACGTAACGCAACGACTAAACCTTCCGACAACGAGACCAGCGAATGGACGTATCGATAAAATGAAAGGATCGTTGAACGAAAGAAGCCTAACCCTTTGAACTCGAGTTAAGAGTATAATCACCACCTTAAGGGACTCGATGTCGAGAGTGGAAGAAAACGCTCGCTTATCGTAACGCAAATATTACAGCGTCTTTGAGACGAGGGACCACCGTGCTGCATCGTGGCTATGAGCTCGACTTCCGTTCTAAGTAAAGGGTGTTGCGTTCGCGGATAAAAAGTGCAGGACAATAAAAGCCGGGCTCGCGTGCTGAAACCACGAAACGTTCGCGGGTTCTCGTAGTAAAAGTGTCCTCGCTGCATAACTATAAAATAAAAGACCGTGTCCATGGACAAGGGTAGCGAGAGACGAGAGGGAGAGGCGAGTGGCCGAAGAAAGTACGGAGATGGAACGGAAAACTCTGCAGAGCGGGAGAAGCGGGGTGGCGGGGGCGGAGGAACGAGAGTAAACCGTGGTGCGAGAAGGAACTCGGCTCGCTCTCTGCCACCGGTTCGTATTAACATCTCATAGTGGCCTGTAAGCCCACGGGTCATTCTAGCATTTAATGGGCTTGCATTATGGCCCGTGCAAGTATGCGTCCTAGCGGCGCGCGCGTCCACCAGTACCAACCTACGTAACTAGAAACTTGCACTCGCTAATGCTTCGTTACACTAGCGAAATTACTAGCGCGGATTAACGCCCCGTGGGTCCTATTAAAAATGCGATCGAATCCAATCCCGCTAATGCCAATTTACGCTGCGGAGGTCGCGCGACTCGAAGGACCACGGATAGGAGGCAATGCCGAAACGACGTAGACGAATCGTCGATACGTTTAGCAGATGCTCGAGGTGGACCATGGCAATACGTATTTAACGATGCTATTTGAATCGGCTTGAAGAATCGATACCTATTGCATATAGCGTAGGTAATATTTCAGCATCTAAAGAGCAACGAAGAAAAGCTCATAGAAACTCATATCGCCGTTTGGCGTTGATAGCGGCACAACTCGAACAGTTTCAAATTTGCTTACGTTCGATAGGAGATCTGCGTTATGTTTCTATATTTATCGTGATATAATTTTATTATAATTTGGCATAGTTGGTATAGTTTACATCGTAATTGTAATTTTAGAACGTTACGATTCCATCGGTTTCGCGTCAAAGGGGAAAATTATTTCTTCAAACTTATTTCATCAATCTGACCTCAGTTTTACAGCGATATTCGCTCATCTTCGGCTGTTTTACGACGCTACAAGTGGAAGATTATACTGGTTTCGCGAATAGTGGCGTATCTTGCGTTAAGCCAGCCTTATAATGTCGTTGAAACGACTCACCAAGGTTCCTTTGTGAATTTTACAAAGCCTCTCTTTCGAAATTTACATTGTCCGAGTTGCGCCACTATCAGTGCCAAGCTGCGATGTAACGTCTCATTCGATGTTATTCAATGAGATTCTTTAAATATCGCCCACGTGTTACCACGGACACCTTCCATATTTTAATAAAAATATAACACGCGAACGTAACGAAGTACAACAGGCATTTGCAAAGAGCCTCGTGAGTTAGGTTAATTGCGCGCGGAGATACGTGTATCGCGATACGCATATGATAGATATCAATGGTACATGTACCGCTTATAGGAACGTTTGTACGACGATTCTCATGAGATACAGTGTCGCGATACTGATTTTGCGTATCTCGAGCTGCTCGGTTACCGATGATTTTACTCGCACGAAACAGACAGATGAAGTTATGATTTTAATAACTTCGATAACTATCGGATCTTAAGATTTACATCATCCTTTCATGAACGTCTTTATATTTATGAAGTAATTAATAGAATAATACCTTGTAATAAGTACTTGCTGCATCTTATTTTACACGATAAATGATCACAGTTACCAGTTAAAGGTGTAGTATTATGATATTCAAAGTCACTTAGTTTTCAAACTGGAACAGTAATTGAAAAATGTTACTCAACATATATATATATATACCTGCTTAAAAAGAAAAAAAAATCGACAAAGAACCGTACGTTTTATCGAATTCCACAGAATCTTGGAGAAAAATCTGCGCGAATACTTTTATTCGTTACGTGATACGTGAATCCGAGTAATATGGAGGAAAGTTAGCGTTCGTAGGTTCCCGCGACTAAACATCGCCGCACACAGAACCGGAGACATTTCTCTGGCGCGTCGTCGATGCTGGTATTAAACCATTGCCCGAGCGATCGCTATAAAGCAAATGTTAACACGTATGCTCGCTCGTTCACCCGGCTCGATTTCCTCGTCCCTTTTTCGCTCCCTCCTTGATCGTTCCTTCCGTTCGGTCCTCGTCGTTCTTGCCACTCGTGCTATCCCGTCTCGTACACGCGTTACCTTCTCAAACCTAGCCGTGTCTTCGTGCCGAATAGTCGGTCAGAAGTCTCCGCGTCTCCGCCCGAAACGACAAGGGTTTCGCTTAATGTCACGATTCCGGCCATTTCCAGGGATTAGGCACCCCTATAGTCGTTCCTGCTATATCCCTCGTGATCTTTTCCGCAGTCCACTCATAACGTTTCGATACAGGCTCGATCGAGTTTTCGCGATACGCTCTCGATCGCGGTTAAGATCTTCGAATTCGAACGAAAGTCGAAGGACCGTGTATTTCGAGATTAGCTGTTGGTGGTCGTGCGAAGCGAAAGGAACGAATCATTTTAATTGTACAGCGAGTCGGTAATTGATACGGTGTGGCAGGTCAATACGTTTTGGAGATAGAGAGTTGTTTGGAAAGCTGGCAACAAAAGAGAAGAATTTTCGTGGATTTATATATCGTTGAATAATATATGGTTGGTTTCTCTCAGTGACCTGCTGTAACGTAACTTTACTTTTTCAGAAACTATGCTCTGTCACACACCTGGCGACGAACGTTATCTCGTCGTATACGTTGACGTTACGTATGCATTGCTTTTTATTCTATAAGGCGTGCTCGTTGCGAGAAGGTGAAAAATTCTTTTCCACGTCGAGACTAACCGACTGACCTGGTTCCATCGTAAATTCGACTTGTCTATCGGGAAAGTTTCCGCAACAGTGTCTTGCCGCTCGATCATTGTCCGCTGTCAGAGGCACAAAGCAGGCGCGTACGTAGAACCGCGCGTCATCTTTCGACCGCAGGTTGTTAAAACTTCCGGTCGGGCCACGTTGATTAGGACTTTCTCCGGCTTCATTTACGCCAAGAATCGAGGGCAAGGCGAGCGTCGGTTGCGCGTCAGTTGTCGACAATGTCGAATCCAAACTCTGTCTCAGTTTTACCGAGCAAACGGAGACAATCTAGCAAGAGGCGTTCTACAAACTTGGTAGGTTCTCGGGGATGCAACAAACTGTTATCATCGATTATACGAAGCTAGCGTTTCGTACCTTTTGCTCGGTCTCAATTTCCAAAGTTTTCAATGTCGTTCGTTCGGTTCTGGACGTGTGTTTCGTTACGAGATACCGGAGGAAATTGCGAGGGATCGGTCGAGAACGTGACACCGGTAAGGAACGAGATAAAAGAAGAAGATCGAAAAATGGAAGAGCACGAGGCGGGTAGCGGCTGCAAGAACTAAAAGAAGGAAGAATAGGAAGAAGGAAAGCGAGGAATGGCGCGGCGAATGGGCAAGAACGGAGGGTTGGATAGAAGGAAGGAAGGAAGGAAGGAAGGAAGGAAGGAAGGAAGGAAGGAAGGAAGGAAGGAAGAAGAGAAGAGAGATAATTACGAGAAGACGGGCAGCTCCCGCGCATTCGATCGTCTAACCAATTCTCAGAATAAGCGGGCAATTCTCGATGTATGCGCATATTCAAGATAGTATGTTACATACGCGAGCTACTGACCGTACGTTTCGTTCGTTCCACCCTCGGGCCCTCCGCCTCTCGTACCGCGCGGCCTTTTCTCCTCGTCGTGCTCTGGTCAGTCCTTTCCAGCGTTCTACCCACCGGCAACCCTCTCGTTTCTGCCTGACGATGTGTACGCCAGTTCCCCAGAGGTATTTACATATATGGACCGCGGCGTGGCGCGCGCGTATCTTTTATCTTCCGTAGCAGTAATGGCGCGTCCACCTCCTTCGTAGCCGGTCAGGTAAACGCCGTAAAGATAGGCATACTGGGTGAGATTGGCGTAACCTCGCAGCCTGTTGACGTTTCACCGGATCACTTTCCCGATACTATTTACGAACGAAAGCTTCCCGCACGGTAGTTGGGTTCGAGGGGTAGAAACGACGCGTTTCCTTTTTCACGGGTATTAGTTCGATCGTTCGATCGTTACGCCGACTTCTGTAATCGTCGAATAAATTCGAGTGGATCGAGGACACGCGTCCGTTTGGTCCGCGTTGATTTTAATTCGATTAAGCTTAATTTACGTATGTAAATGACGGAGTTTGTTTCGCAGAGGGACGAGAACGAAGAAACAGGGGATCTCCGAATAGAACGAACGTAGCGTCGAAGACACTGACGAAACGAATAGCGAATTAACCGATCTGCCTCCGGTTAATGGATTAAAGTTATACCGATCGTTCAAACGATCGTCTTAATCGTTGTATTCGAAACGGAAAAGGAAATTCGAAACTCCGATAGATTGGCCGTCGTATCGTAGAGGGAATGTAAAAAGTAGGGGATTACCGGATCCGAGATAATGACAAAACAGAGTAGGAAGCTTGGCACGGTTAATTCGAACGCGAGGCATGTTCGAATTGAAGCGGTACATAAATCTCCGATCATCGTAAATTTCGAGGGGCCGAAGAGAGCGAAGAGAATGGAGAATCGGCGGCGAACCCTTCTCGTCTCTTATCCTACCATTGTCTGGACGGTGTGCGTGAGTGTATCGTTTTCTCTCACCTCCATTGGCGCTGCTAATGAGGCACGGTGTCGTCTTTACGGATCACCCCGTAGGCACCCTTAAACATCCGGCCTGCTGAATCCTACGAGGGATTGTCCGCGCTGCCGGAGAGCAAAACGGCGGAGACCTGGCTCGGGCTGGCCTCGCGAGAGAAAAGAAAGAGGAGGAAAGATTTCTGCATGCCCCCCTGAGGAACAATGCGACGACGCTGTTGCACCGCATTCGTCGCATTGAAATGTATTAGTGAGGTGTCTCTCCGGTGCGCGCATTGTGTCGCAAGAACGCGCCTGTGTACGAACGTACGTACGTTAAGCATGGGTTTTCTTCGTTCCTATGTGGTGGCAATGGTGGTCGGTAGCGATGGTACGCGGTGTGGTATGGTTTGGTATGGTGGCACGCGGTAAGCACGGCCCCCGTATGCAGACAGTTTAGCGGTGACCGCCCCGCGAGTCCAGTTGTCGCGTGAAATATTGCGATTCATAAAATAAAACAGGCCTGCGGTCGAGGACGCGTAGATATAGCCGCAGGCCGCTAACCCAGACCTAACCCGCCCCTCTGTCTCTCTTTTTCTCTCCATCCCTTTACAAGCTCTTTTCGAAACGCCGCATCCCCCCGAGCCTCCATCCACCGTTTTTTCTTCTCCATCCTTCTGTTGTTCGTTTGCTCGTTTGGTCGGCCGTCTTTTAACTTCTCCGCGCGTCTATCCGTTCGTAAAATACATGCACGCACGCATACAAAAAAAAAAAGAATAAATAAATTATATATATATATAGGTACGATAAACGAAGCAAAGAATCGTTCGACTTTCTTTTTATCCACCATGGACGACGCTTCGTTCGACGTTCTTTTTGGCTTTTATCGTCATTGGCGTTGACTTGGCGGGCCAAGGTGCGAATACATTGGCAAACCACAAGCATCGCAACTAGATCTAACGAGGGAAATTTTTCGGTATCGCGTCGCAGCACGCCACGGGTCGCTGTTCTCGATAAGTTTGGCGCGCGGTGTGCGGTGCTGTACGATGCGGTGCGGTGTAGTACGGTGCGGTACGGTGAACACGAATACTCCGTGAAAGCCGCTTCAGCGCGTTCTCGTAATGCGGTAACGAGGGAAGAAGGCGAATCCAGAAGCGAAATAAAAAATATGGTCCGCTCTCCGGAGCAGCGAGTTGTTTTATTTAATTAAAATTTTTTCCACCAGCCCGAGACTGGCGTAAAGGCTGGAAGAGTAACGAATGGCTGAGAACGCGGATATCCGCGTAGAAATTCGGCTCGTAATCTCTGGTAAGGTTATCCTCGATAACGAAGAACTCGCGATCTTCCCCTAACGAATGATCGTCTCCGGTGAACGAGAAGGCAGAAACGTCGACGTACGTTACGGTTAAGACGCTCCTCCGTTCCGGAGATTCCTCCTTTTCCACCGACGAAATTAGCGGAGGACATGTTTATTGTAAATGAATCCTACTCCGGGAGCGGCTCGTGGAAGACTGCTACATGTTCTAGGGGGTGGCGAATCGGAGAGACGAAGACGGAGGTAAAGAGAGAGGAAGATGCGGGGAGGGTAGTTTGGAGGGCGCGCGCGCTCGCTGCTCCGATTTATGCGCCCGTTACCGAGCCCTCTGGCGCAATTAAGCTCGCGTTATAATATTGTTGTTTATTCTGAGCCTCGGCTGCGAAGCGTTAACCACCCCTCCGCTCCGTGCCCACGTTGGCTCTACTGGCAACAACCAACCCTACGATCCCCTAATCTCCCTGACGCGGCAGCTAGAATCTCTCGCTCTATCCCATTTCCTTTTCCAGTTTCTACCATCCTCCCTCCCTCCCTCCCACCCTTCTACCCTTCCAACCTATCCCTACCCCCCCCTCTCTCTCTCTCTCTCTCTCTGCCAGCCTGATCTCTCCCTCGCGCCTCTCCTCGTCTCTCGCTCGTCGTTTCTTTTTTTATTCTCGCCGACTTACAGCATCAGCGCCAAATACGGGACTAACAAACCACTCCCTGGCGGTCGACAGAAGCGAAATTCCAGTTTTGTTTGTCCCTGCAGGGCAGCCTTTGATTGGGATTCGCGAGTTAATTTGAACTTATTTTGACGCGCGGTCACGTACGCGCTAATGAAGCTGGCTTTTCGGGGTCGAGCCTCTGACGTTCCGGTCGTTCGATCGTTTGTTCCGATTTGGCTTTCCATTCGCGCCAAATCCAAACGATGGCCCGCCGCCGATCGAGAGCCCGCTTTGACCGGCCTTTCCTCCGAAAGATTTATCGTCCGAAGGGTTGCGGACGATCGAAACTGCACGATCGATCGATTTATTTCGGGCTTTCGACTCGGCCCGTCAAATCACTTCCCCCACCTACCCACACACACACACACACACACACACGCGCACGATAGAATCGATCTGTGTTCCTCCGTGGATTTATCTGCTTGTTTACATAAATTTGAGAAATCTATAATTAAAGCCGTGATTCGTCTTACGAGCTTTTATCTCCGCTTGGAATCGACCAATTTATACCATTTAAATAACGCGTGAATCACTTCTTAAACCGGTTCCCGGACTCGATCCTGCTGACTCTGACGAAACGAGGACGGACAGAATTCGTTTCAAGCGAAATCGACGTTAAGTCGACGACAACTGCGATACGCCGGTGGTCCTGCGTGCGCACGCGTTCGCTCGGCAAAAAGCTGTTTTGCTGGAATCGCATCAAACGGAGGAGGAATTTAGACGTGGCAGAGCATCGAGGGTACGGCGGGGATGCCGAATTTCGTCTGGCGACTCCACGAAGATAAGATTTCCTCTTGGAGCGCGATACGCGCGGATCTGACTCGAACGCGATCGTTTCGAAGCGTATCTGTTCGATGCGTTATAATTAAATCGTCGACTTTCGCGCGAATCTATATTTTTCCGTATAAAAGAAAAGAGATAGAACGTAAATAGAAATTCCTTTCGTCTACCAAAGATCACGACGACTGTTCTACTTTGAATATTCTATGTACCTTGGCACGTTAGATTTTCCCCTTTAAACTCGCCACGGATGCAGAAACATCGGTAAAATCCGATCACGACGAAGATATCGAACGCCGATAGGAAATCTTCGAACGTCGCGTCCAACGAAAAGCATCGGAACGCGAATGCTCGCAGGAAATCTCGCCTTAACTGGCGTTCGTCTTATCGACGCTGTGGTGTTTGGACGCGAACAGTGCGTGCCGCGTATCTTCCGTGGGACGTACCGGTCGATCCATCGCGAACACGAAAAAGTCACACAGCTGGCACGAAAATCACGGATGGAATCTAACCTGAGCGAGGAAGAAGATCTCCCGATGACTTTACATCGAGAGGGTATACTTGGCCATGATCAAGATCGAGCTCCGAGAAAGACGGATAGAGATGAAAAGAGAGGACTCGATGTAAGCAGAGAAGTCGGAGAAAGAGCGAGACGAACGCAGGTGCAACCTGCAACGGTACGGGACAGACGTACGGACGTACGAACGGACGAAGGTGGGATTGAGTTATGACAGCGTTTGCTCCAGGGGGCCGGCTCTGGACCCGACGAAGCGGATATTCTTCTTATTCTTTATTTCTTCGTCTGCGGCCCCGCCGTAGAAACCGTCGGCCATGCATCACCTTCGGTTCACTTTGGTCCTGCCTCCTCTTCGGCATCGTTCCACGGCCACACCACCATCACGGCCCATCACGATCCCACCTTAGCCATCGTCCGCTGGAAACGTTGATTCCACCCACCGCGGCAGCCTCGACTCTCCAGCCAGCCGTAGGCTCTCCGAGTATTTACCTTTTAACCGTTCGTTTCTTCGTTCGGCCGCTTCGCTCGATATCGCCGCGAGTTTCCCTCTTCGCCAGGTTCACCAGGTGTCTCGTACGTACTTGAACGAAACCGAGGACCGCCTCGTTGTCTAACCGAAACGAGCCAGACGAACCTGGAAGAGGAAGAGCTAGAGAGAAAAGAGAGAGAGAGAGAGAGAGAGAGGAAGAAAAGGGAAACATTGTTAAATTACGGAAAGAAGCGACTCGCTAGTTTCGAGGATGGGGACAGTCTAGCCTCGTGGATATGTCGCGTCGGTGACAGAGTCGAAGAAAGAGCTCGGGCAAGTCGCGCGTAAATCATTCCCGGTAATAAAGATCCACTTGTCGTGGCTCGATATTTATGAATCGCCCTCGGTTCTGCTGTACGCCAGAAGAGAATCGGCTTTTAGCTCTCGTGGCTAGTCGGAATGAACGATCGTCCGATTTCGAGATAATCGAAGAGGTCAGGGGCGGAGGGGACTAGGCCGCGAAGGACTTGGCACGGCAGGAAAGACCGTCGGTGAGGAAGGCGAGGAAGGCGTGGAGGACGTGGAAGGCGAGGAAGGCGAGAAAGGCGAGGAAGGCGAAGAGAAAACGAGCCGAGAAAGCATCGGGGAAGGGGAATCGGGGAGGAGGAAGAGAAGGAGAGGCAGAAGAAGAAGTCGAGTCCGAGTCGACGTTCGTTGTAGAGGCCGCAGACCGACAGACCGAGCGAAGGACCGCGAGGCCATAAATACCTCAGCGCGTTCAGCCAATTAAAACAAATCATTTTAATGCGCAACCTTTTTAATTAATGCCCGTGCTCGCTCGCTCTCATCCGCTTCCCTCCTCTCGGATAGTACACGATCGCCGCGTTGGCTCCGCCATTCCCATCCCAGAACGATCGAGGCTATATTAACCTGTACGTCGCTATATCCTGTCTGACTTTAGCTTCGTGAACGAACGCGAATACTTGCCTCGTTCTGTGATCGACTCCACTCGATCCGACTGTTGCACCTTTCTCTGCCAACTAGCTCGTCCTCTTCCTTGAGCCGAAGAGTTTCGGTTTTTTGCCAATCTTGCCTTGAAAATTGCAACTCGCTGCTCCTTCTACTCTACGTATCGTCGAACAGCTATCGTCGCGTAAGCGATTTACGTCGATCGATCGATTCGCCAGAGACGAGAAGGATATCATGGCGGTTACGACGTCCGTGCGCGTTCTTTGGGTTCGCGAGTTCTCGAGGCAACGTATCGCCGCCGTTATTGACGAATATAAGGACGATCGTACCGCCGCGGATTAGACTTTTAAATGACCTCGAGCCGGACCGGCGCATATTTCACGAGATGACGGTGGACGTCGCGCTAAATCATCCGGAGTGACCGCATCCGCTTACCCAATCGGACCGAGACTCTTCTTAACGGCCTCTTGTCACGCCTGCGACATTCCACCGAAACACACGCCGAGAACGTGTCTCCTCTCTCTTTCCCTCGTATTTTAACCTCCTCCGTCCCTCTTTCGTCAATGTCGTTGCCGCGAGACGCGCTTTTGTCGACCACCATATTAATATTGTTCTATCGGAATTCCAATCCCCCGGAATGGGCCGGCAACACGAGATTTCCCAACGCTATAATTCACCGAGGCGACGCGTTCCTCGACGCCGTCTCGGCGTTCGCTTCGTCCCGACAAATTTTTACCTTTTGTTCGAATTACCCTTCCACTCCTCCGCGAATCCAAATCGAAACCGCGATAAATACATTGATCGACGATTTCGCGGCGGGAGTTTGCACTTTCTTCGCCAGTCCTACGCGTGACGATCGTCTAGACGTCTATAATACGTTTCGAGTATTGCTCAACGACCGAGGTTACTCTCCTCCGCTGTTTCTCCTCGCTATGTTTAGCAACCGTGAGAAAACACAGATGCATATAATGCGCTATATCGATATCTTTTTTACCTAGAAGCAACCACTTATTATTATGTACATAAATGTTTCCTAAATTTATTAATGGCAGTGTTGTGTTACATCCTTTCACGAAGGAAGACGACTAACGATGCAACGTGTATCAACACATTTTTGAGAAAACCCACTGCCGGTCGTTTATCGCGTTTATCAGCATCTAGCAAATTTTCTAAGACACACGGTGCGAATGAGAGATCGCGATCGCTAACTGGAAAATAAAAGCGATAAAAGTACTTAATTTCTACTAAAAACGGATAGCTAGAGGCGTGCGACTGAAACAATCGTCCAAACTAAAGGCCATCTGTGCGCAGCGGATAGTCGTACGCGTTAAGTTTATCGATTCAGCGTAAAATGTGCTATCTTATTAACATCGCGATTTTTCGTAAAGTTATCGGAACGATAACTTTCGATATGGCAACAAAGTACAATGGAAAGTAAATAGCACTCTTGGCAGGAATAATACGATAGTCGTAAAATTGGCGAAGCTTGAAAATGCGCAGGTTTCGATCACCGAAACAGAAACTTGAAAAGACAAACAGAAAACTTAAAAAGAGACGAGGCGTTCGAGCAGAACTCGGAAACTAGTTGTTTTGCAGCGGCAAATTAATTTTTACAAATGCGGCGATTACTATACGGTAGAAAGTTTATACTCGAAATAAATTATGCTTTTATTAACTTTCAATTCCTGATTATAAAAGTTTCTAGTTAAAGGAAAACTCGGTTAACAAGTTAACCCATTAAGGACCAGGCAATAATTTGTCGTAATGTTGTAAACGCTTGAACGTCTTCGAACGTCATAAAATTCCAGAATCTCGGCGACAGAAAAAACGACGACAAAAGTATCAAGCGAATCCTTACGTTCCTTAATTTCCTTTCATAGCCGCTTCCATTTCCTTCCACGCGAGAAAAAGAAAAACAAAGAAAGAAAGAAAAACAGAATCTGTTGACATAAATTCGATGGAAAAGAATTTGCAAATAAAAAGTTGTCTCGCATAACGCGTACGAGTAGTTTCGTATAAATCGATCGTTGTTATATCCTTTCTATAGTACGTAGAAGGATACGTCGCGTGTGTTCGTTCTCGAAGGATCGGTCAATTTGTTTGGACGATTCGCTGCCGTAGCGGTAGGCTTTCGGCCGATCTGCTCGAATACGACTTGTCCTTGACCGGCAGTACGAGCCTGGTAAAAAAGTCGCGCGAAGAGGACGAACAGGGGTCGCGAAGGAAACAAGAGGCGAAGAAGAAGCGCAGCTTGGCGAGTGGGTGCAGAGGTTGGTGCAACGGGTGACACGGGAACGTACTTGCAAAGACTATTCGAGTGCAGGTGTAAGAGAAGGTACGTCCTAAGCTCGTGCGAGGGCGTGTATATCCTGACATTGTAAAAGTTGCCGTTACACTTGCGTAGCCAATTGGGTAGGCCGGGACTCCCTCTAGGACGGCCCAGATCTCGTAGCCTCTCTTCTGCTTCTGCCGTTCTTCGTCTCTGTCCCTTTCTTTCTTTCGTCCGCTTCGAATCTCTGTCCTCCTCCGCGTCCCTTTTTCTTCGATTTTCTTCTTCGATCCGCCTGTCCTTCGTCCACGTTCGGATCCTGGCACTGCGTTCGTTCTGTTGCGCGCTCGCGGAGAGCCCGCTGCCGGTATCGTCGAGCTGCCATCTCGAAAAATCCGTGTCCTTCGTTCTGTTACCGCGGTAGGTTTCCCTGCGCCGGTGACCACGTTCGTTCGCAAAGATCTCGATACAGCACCGAGAGATACGTACGCGAAGATCGTGGCTACCACGTTCGGAAATTTGCTGCCGATTTCGATAACATCGACGAGCTTTCGCTTAGTTTTATACGTCCCGAGGAATGCCGGTATTACCCGTGCCTTCTCTGTCGTTTTCCTGCCGTTCATTCGTCCCCTCTTCTCTTCGCCAAGTCGCTACCTGGTTCGCGGTTTTCGCATTTACACGGATGGCACGGACCCGTGCAACATTTCCAGTCGACCATTCGCCAAGAGTAACTGTCGCATCGGAAAAGAAACGAGGAAGGAGGCAATGTCGGTAGCGAAACTAGAGTAGGAACGCGAACTCGTCGAGTTGCTCGACTATCTGGTTGTATAAGTTCAGTAACCGTATAGATCGTCACCTCTTGACAGAAACTATTTAAAGTGCAGCTCTTGTGTGCGCTCGCCGGCAGGTTGATATAGGATGCAACAGCTGCGATCGGATCGTATGGCGTGCGAACAGCCGATGGTCACACGCGTACCATGCATTCGTTGGGCCATTGTGCTGTCTTATTACGCGTTGAATTTAACGAAAACGTGTCCCTTTAAGTCGCGAAATCATTATTCCGCGCGCCGTCGTGTCGGCCAATCGTTCCACTCTCGGTATTCGAAAAATTATACGAATTCTACGGCGAAATATTTTTAGAACACGCTAAACACCCATATACGAATGGTTTCGCTTCCAACAACCATTTCTCTTTTCTTTCAGGCACTCGCTGCGACAGCATATGCTGCGCCACGCTGGGAAAAAGTACAAGTGCGGACTTCCGGGCTGTCCAACGGTGCTCCGAACAGCCTCCGAATTGAGATCGCACAGAACCTTGGTACACGACAGCACGCCGTCTAATAGACGATACAAGTGCTCCGATTGTTCTTACGCGGCCAAAACGAAAACTCAGCTACGCCGGTACGTACAATTTCTCGTAATCGCTATCGTATCTCATCGATAAGAAATTCCAAACGGCCAATTCACGCTTTTGCTTCCTTACAGAAAATTCTCATCTTAGAAAGCTGTTTCGCAGCTTCGTGCTTCTAGCGTTAATTCCGAATTAACGAGCTTGGTGCAATAGGTGGAATAGGTGCAATGAGAAAAACGATCCGAATTTTCTTATCGACCAAGCACATGTATTTTGTACACCGACAATGTACGCTTCTCGTACGTTCGTGTTACTTTATTCGGTGGAATAAAGGCAATCGCGGAATAAATGAGACAAGCAACGAAACGCAGAAATTCGTTCGTTAATATTCGATGTCGGATTCAGCATTAATTATAATCAAGATTCCCGCTGGGAATGATGCAAACCTCCGTCTTGTTCATCGTGCTCGTGGATCGCGTATGTACGACGCGTGATCGATGTCTTTGCGGAAGTAGAAAATTAATTGCTATGGGCGTAGTAGTACTTTGGGCCCGAAGACGCGCCACTTGGTACGCGCGCGTGATCCCTCGGTCGCCACACGATCCAGCAATCTCGAATATATTATCGTCCAATATTATCGATACAATTTATTTTATCTATACTGCAGGTCCGTACACGTTCCGTGACGCTCCTTTCCATGCAATTTTCCATTCGCGCTGATGCATCATATTTATTTTATAATTGAAACTACGAGGAAACTTACAACGCATCCTGCAACTATGTTTAGATCCGATGATAGAACTCTGCCGCGGTGCTTAAATTTTGTCTGCCCCGATCTGACCTTAAATTCAGCTGAAACTTTCTGTATTTCAATGTTTCGTTTGGGAAAATTTTTGGCGCAAAGTTCGGACGAGAGATCGGGCATAGATCTTTAACGATTCTTCCCTGTTTTTTTCAAATGAATAAACTTTCCGATAATAAAAGTTTGAAGCTTTAACAGAATCTTCGGTACAATGTTCGGACCACAGGACAGGCGTATCAACGACGATCGCTTCGTATCTTCTTCGAATCGAACAAATTCTCTGATAACTGAAAAGATTGGAGGGAAAGCGAGAGAAAGGGGCGCAGCAGAGCGAAACGCTAATTATTCGACGAACGTACGCCGGTATCCTACGTACGCGCGTTTTAATCGGATTAATCGATTGATTCTTAGTTGTCCGAGCAGACAGGTGGTTGGACACTAATACCGGAAAATATGCGATGCGTGTGCCTCGTAGATTACGCACGAACGCCAGCGATTCGATTTAAATTAAGTCTTATTAAGGACATTGTATCGGGGAAGACCTCTAATAAATTTCATCTCGTTTGATTCGTTGTTCATTTGAACCGTTTTGCGCTTTTTCTCTTTTGCCAAACGAATGGCCAGAGAGGAAAAAGGGGAGGAAACAGAGAGTACGAAGAGAGAAACGAAAGGGGCGAAAAGCGAAACAAGAGAGAGAGAGAGAGAGGGAAAGAGCGGCGAAAGCGGAAGTTGCGTGCAGCAGTCGGCCAAGTGCGGGCAACCCGTTATGATCGTCCGCATGGCGATGGTCGGCGCGATATTTCATCGCGAATTGAGTACTTACTACGTGAGTCGAACTCAACGCAGCCACAGAGTGTCACGGGTCTCTCTTTCTCTCCCACCTCCGCGTTCTCTACGCTCTGCCTCCCCCTAAACTCTCGTTTCTCTAGCTGCGTCCTGCTCTCCCTCTCTTTCGCTCTTTCCATACCCTGTTCTTCCCCTTTCCACGTTTTCCTTTCGTTCTCTTTTTTCGTCGCTGTCCTGTAGCGTCACCTTTCCCTCTTTCTCCCAGCGCGGATCTTTCTCCCTCTCTTTCGGCCTCGCTCTGTGCGGCGGAGTAAATCACAGAGGATTTTAATTAAACGTGTCACGCATTTCGAACCTGATATACACGTAACCATGGCCAATGGCTCCCTCGCAATATCGCGCACGCATATCGCATCGTTCATAATCACCGGCCCTGATACGACGATGAACTCGTCGATGGTACCGTGTTTTTTTCCAACTGCGTGTCCTTCCTTCTTGCTCTCTGCTCTGATGGAACGCGAGACACGAGAGAAAAAGTCGACTACCATAAACTACGTTTCTGCCGAATGCCAACCAGCTCCCATTGATCGTCTGGTGTTCGCGTTTAAGATCAAACCAATTCGCATGTACATTCAGATTGAAATTTACATGTAGATTCGATCGTAGCTGTAGACGTAAATTTTATTACGGTAAGTAGCGCAGTCGAGTTCGTCAAAGTAGATAAACTGGGATGTGTAACCAGCAGTGGATCGTGTAAACATGACTTGCGAATTCTTTGTTGCAGACACTGCACTCGGCACGAAGAAGCAGGGAACGTGGCAAAATCAGAACTTCGCGCATGTCCCTACAGTGGTTGCGCTTTTAAAACGAAGCTCGCTTCTCATTTGCAGCGGCACGTGCGTCTCCACACGGGCACAAAGCCATACAAGTGTCGTCATTGTCCGTACGCCAGCAACAACTTGGTAAGTCGAACCAGTTGCTAAGGATCTATACTGCGAGCATCGTGTCGAGTTAATCGAGGTAAATAAAGCCACGTGATTAAACTCAAAGTATCGTAGAGCAGAAAATTAGACGAAACGTACGACGATGTAGTTGTTAAAAAGTTCGTAATGAAAGTCCACGTATACGATATATTTTTTGCGAAATATATCGATTCGTAAGATGTAGCTCTGATTCTCGAAAAGGAAATTTGAAAAATCGTAGGACACGTAAAGCGTTGGAGATTTGCGAGTAGCGTGAGACACAGTGGAATCAGAATTAGTTGTTCCACAGCCATAGGCTAGCTTTTATAAAAGCAATAATTGGCCTAAAGTAGAAAGTCATGGGACATCGGTACGGTGTAATATCGATGGAAAGTAACAAGCAAATATTTATCGACTCATAAATCAGCTTTTCGGTAGCCAAACTGACCAAACTCCACTTTCGATTAATTTCTTAATTCCATACGATTTACTTCCATAAATTCGCTTGTCGCGATACGAAAAAAAAGCACACGAGCAATGGTAAACTAGAAAGTAGATCTCTGAAACAACGTTTGCCATATCATCGTCCTATTTTTCAATTTGTCGACTCGATCGATCCGACTTCCGATCGGTTCGAATAACGTTTGCAATATGAAATCTCGGATTTTACAGTTACTCGTTGCAGCTGCATCCTCGCTGCGACAACCCCTTCGAACGCGGGTCGAATCGAAACGGAAAGATCGGTCTCGTATTGCGAACTGTTACGGCTGTACACGGTAGGAAGGTTGACTCGCAGTTCAATTTTTGTAGCCGCGGTGACTCTGCGGCGTAAATTAAGCAAAGTACACCTTAACGTTTGGACCATGCCGCCGCCTCTGCCGCCACCGAGGCGCGATAAGATAACGAGTTAATTGTGCTCACTGGATGCCCACACACGCACGGCCCAGTCATACCGAGCGGCCGGTATGCTAATGCCCTTTGAAGCTTTAGTTAGGATGCGACTCGCATACGAGGGCTCCGTGTCTCTTTGATAGCGACATAAACTCATTCCAGTGGCTCTCAGCCTGGGATAACTTGAGCCAAGGTAATCTCGCGGCACGGAGAATTGCGAACGGTGTACGTCTTGCATCGATAATGATACAGCAGGTAGGCACTTCTGAATTGTACCGAGTCGTATGTAACTGTACGGAAGACGTGGCAGCTTCTGGGCTCGTTTTGCTCGTTTTCGTTCTTCCGGGGATACGATCGGTCGGCCGTTTCGCCGGTATCGTAATATTACGATTACGATCGGCAATCGAACGAACGATTAAATTCGTACTCGATCGGATTCGAGTTCGTACGTCAGGCACGGGATGAAAAATCGGGACGAGGATGTAAGAATCGATTTAGCTCGCGAACGATATCGAGTACGATGTTTATTTGCTGAGATTTCGAGCTGTTAACCACGGAAGAACGAGTTAACTCGTCACCAGGATACTCCATCTCCTTCGATACAACGATTCTTTTATCTATGGCTCTTTCGTTTTTTGATCGATCGTATCAATGAGGTGGCCGGAGTCTGGTCGCGTTTATCGACTTTTAATTAGAATTATAGAAAATCCTCGTCAAGGAATGACTGGTCCGTACGAGAGAAACGAAGCGGATTGATACTTTAACACTTTTCGATCGACAGTGACAAACGTTTTATCGAGAAATAAACAAATTGATCAAACGAGACGCTTCTCGATTCGATGGATTTCGTACGAAATTAATAATAATATTAATTTAAACTATTCGAAGAAAACACGAACGAAATTATTACATAGAAGAAGGAAAAAAGAAGTAATCACGAGAAGAACAGCAAGTGAATTTTTACTCGCTGTGTTCTTTTTTTGCTTAATTCGTGATATCATTAGGAAAAATTACGTTTCTCCTTGTCCGAGATACTGTAGCTTTGCCTAACAACGTGGTGGTAGCGTTAATGATAATCCTCGAAGGCATCGTTGGTTTAGGATTCGCTACGCGTTTCCACGCATCTCCTCTCATCTCCTCCCAACTGCCATCGTTTTTTATCTGCCTCTTCAATTTTCTTGCCGACTTGGCCCCCGCCCCACGGTAAGTAATGGCGAGTCGAAATAATAAAGATTTAATAATTCCCACCGATCGGGCGTTTGTGGTAGGCGATCGAATGGAAGCGATACGATCGATTTATTCGGTATCTTGGGTGGAAATTTACCTGAAGGGATGGTTTCGGACGGGCTCGGATACGCAACGGGATAAACGTTGGCCGGAATTTATTAGTTATCGAGTAAAAAGTGGAAACGCGCATCCATTGGATATCTCATCGATAAAATCTTGATCTGGGTTAAAGATCCCGGCAGTTTGCGCTTACAATTTTACAATCCTCCTCGGTCAGCGGCCGGCTAACAGAATATCGAACATTTCTTTTTTTCTTTCTTCCTTCCTGTATATTCGATAATTCCCATAGAAGTATTACATACGTATAAATGTATATGCGTTATGTATATGTCTACGTATATATGTATATATACATACGTTACGAGAAACATTTACGTTCGAGTTACGATACAGTAGTCTACAGGTAGAAGGAAATTAATATGACCCCGAACCGGCTGGAATCCCGAAAGAAATAAAGAAGAAGGAAGATAAAGCGCGGCGATTTGAAATCCTAGAACGAAGCCTCGTAAAACGGAGTATTCTACGGCCGGTAACATACAGACGAGCGTGTACGGTCTCGATGCAACAGAAAATTATATCCGAAGGAATCGGAATCGATCGGATTAATGAAAAGCGTATACTAGCGATTTGCGTGACGGCGCACACTTTCCGCGGGCTTGTAGAAAGCGTTTCGCGCGGAGGTGGACGACCGCCCATGACGGTGTGAACGGGTCTTTATCCGAGAGACCGTCACGGAGCGCTGCTCGTGCAGAAAGATTTACTTATGGGAAATTAAATTTGATGTTGCCGTTGCCATCAACGGCTCGTATAAGCCCGCCTGGTAGGAAGATGTTTACGACTACGGCCAGCTACTTAGCTCGAGAGGGTAAAGCGCCTTTAAATGCTCCATGGCACAGCCAATGAACGCGTCCGGTTTGCGGCAGACCGATTCTGGTCGCAGGTATTCACCGTCGACCGATACCGGCGAAAGCTCGTCCTGAACGTTCCTCGACACCGAATCCAGACTCTGACTCCGTCTCCAACGTCCTCGACTTCCCGAATGTCGCGCGTCTTCGCACTGTTCACCTATCCGACCACGCTCTTTAATCCCGCGCCGATCTTTCCCGCTACGGTGACATCGAGAAGCGATCCATCCATTTGCTTTGCCTCTACCTTCGCGTTCTGCGTGCATCTTCGGTTCGATTTGTTGCAATTTTCTCCCGCTAGTTTTCAGTTTCGCGCGTCCTTTAGATCCTCGTTGCATTATGCAGTGGCTACGAAAAGCATCTGCGCTTATCATAGATAGAACGCGGATTTTTATGCATTCGTGGGAAATTTAAGATGCATACGACGATAAGACACGCGATATAGGAGAACTACGATATGTGCCAAATAAGATACTAATTGTAGTTTTCGGTGGATAACACGGACAGACGTTCGTCCGTTAGTTGGGGGAGGTTTTAAACGATCGAATTTCGGTTGTTTGCTTTGTGAGTAGAAACAGGAAAGAAACATTATGCAAACGTAAGTCTATAAACGCTTCGTCAAAAGGTTGCGCAAGAAATGCGAAAACTAATCAATTCGAGTTAGGTGTTTGCGTCACACTCCGAATCTGATGCTTATTTTGCTTCTCATCGTCGAATACTTTGTATCGGTTCTTGTCTAAAATCAATTCTTCCACGATATACTATCTATCAATAGCGTAAGATGTGACAATCTCGCGGGCCAAACGATGCAACCTCCCCGACCAAACCATCTTTCATCGTAATATTCGTCGATTGACTTTAGGTTTCATATTTCTCTTATAAGTCTTTTACGAAGCATTTGCAGACATACGCTTGTACAATATTGCAATACCTTGTCACTTTGTTATCACGTTATCCTGAAATACCGTCTCTTCTTAAATTAAACGCGTCAGTGTCATTCAGAAGAAATCGTAATTTTCTGCATGAAAAATCTCGCTGCGCTATCACTGGCCGATTTGATAAACGATTATGACATATAGATATATAGATGAAGCTCGCGATCCTCCTTCAGTTACGATGCTAAAAGAGTATTGTCACCTAGAAACTACTTGTAATCGAATCGTATACCAAAGCGTTATATACCTCTGAATAATAACAAGGCTGATAGTAATGGTTTGTGTTGCAGGAAAACCTGAGGAAACACGTGTTGTCCACGAACTTGCATCCGGGCAAGACGATCTACGAATGCGACGTTTGCCAAGAAGACAACCCGAAGCCGTTCCAGACGAATTTCGCGAAGGAGCTCCGCGCGCATCTGTTGGAAGTGCACAGCGACGCTTTCCCAACTCCTAACCATGCGAACGATTACGCGGTCGGGATTTTTAAGGTTCGACGAGACTGCGACGAGTCAAATTAAAAGCGCCGCAACCGTCGTTCGAATATATATATCCCGCGGATCGTCAGCCGCGGCGAACATAGCTCAGTGGACGTTGGTGGTATCGGCGTTGCTTCTCGTTGTTCGTGATCGTGCGAACCGGTAGGCCTGTACCGTGCCAGGAAATAGTTAAAGTGATGTACGGTCACGTGGCACGGTACGTACTTTGGACGCGTACACGACCGAATCTTTATGTCCCTAGCGTCGAGATATTACGAGAATCGTTCGAGTCCACCTGCTGATTTCTCGGATTCCTCGACGCGCCCGTACGCAGCAGGTACGTAAGTTCGCGAGTTGTCGTCATTGTATTACGTTTCGCTTCGTCATACTCGTGTAACCAAGGTAGACGTATACCGTCTCATCGTCTATTAGAAATAAAGGCAAACGTGACGAACGAATTTACGAAGAACGGCTCGCGCGCGTTGATCCCTCGCGACTAATCGTACTGTTTCTCGTCTTTGCTTTACACGATATCGGGAACGCGGACAAGAGCGGATGAAAGTACCGAGGTGTACGAAGGAGAGAGAAAGAGGGAGAGGAAAGAAGAGAGAAGGGAATGGAACGAAACGAGACGAAACGGTCGTTGAAAAATTCATCGTGGCTGAAAGCCAGCGACGGACCACCTCGTGGATCGTCTTACAAGACGCGTTTCCGTCTTCGAGGGTCCTGATTGTGAGAAATGCATCGTGCTGTCGCGCGAGATAGGTGTCGTAAAGTATGCGGCCCTTGAGTTCTCCTGGGCAAAAAGGACGAGACCGAGCTGGAAAGACGGAGAGAGGAGAGAGAGCACGGGCGTCGTGAGCGCGAAGGATAATTTATTGACTAATTAACGAGGATGTCCTTCATTACGGGTCGAGCAGCAGTCGTGGTCGCTTGCTCTCGCTCGGAACCGGCATTATTTGGCGCCCGAATATTTACGACCGCGTCCTCCTTCTGCCCGTGGACCGGGCCCTCCGCCCCGATACCGATGCCGATGCCGATGCCGATGCCGATGCTGATGCCGATGCCGATGCTGCTCTGCTGCCTCTGTCCCCTGCTTGAGAAACACAAACCGTGAGGGAGAGGCCCGGGGTGGACAAGGAGAAGAGGAAAGAGCGCGCGGACCCATAACGACGTGTCCCGATCTTACGGCGATTCGGGGACTTGGAATTTCCTTGCCGATGGCGATCCTACGGCCTACTCCGACACACGAGCACGAAATTCGCGGGCGTTACTCTTCGGACAAAGGATCGCGCTTAAATCTTGCGAAACTCGCGCCGCTTCTCTCGCCGCGAGACCCGCGTCTAAATCGATTCAACAACCGAACCAGAGCTTATCGAAACCACCGTGTGATCGCGGCACGATTCGCCTTACAGCTATTGGTAAACCTACGGCTAACGCAGAGGCGATTTATACGCGTATTAACTTTATTTCTGTCCGGGTATAACCGACAGTGTACACGCGGCGTCCTTATAACGGCCTCCCCTACAAATTTCGGGACATACGTACATATATATTCTGCTTTAAACGAGTATGGCATTAGCCAGAGTGTCGTTTACTCAGTCACGTAACTTTCAGTTAATCTTTGGAAACTTAGTACACGCTGCGAGTTCGTTCTCGCGAATCTTCAAGCTGCGTCGCTCTCCTCGTCCGCCGTTCGCGGCAAATGGCTAACGTTCCGTTCGATGTTCGAAAAGCTAGCAGATATAAAGCGACCCGTAAGGAATCGAGTCTACGCGGGCAAAGAATCGTAAAAACTAGCGCGAAAAGGGAATGTACGAGGTCTGCGTGGCTGTCTTTCGAGCATCTTTATAGCGAGTTTATCACGGAGAACAAGGAAACCGATATACGTAGAAAGAAAAAGTAACGCGAAATTAGTGTGAACTGCAAAGTGCTAAGAAGTCGCGACAGGATGGTTAGGTACACCGCTTAATGAAGATATAACGAGCCTGGCGCCCCGTGGGGTTGGCACGACGACGTCGGCACCGAGACGCCCCCCACCTTCATTCCCCAACGCGTCCTCGTCGTTTCTGCAGCAGCAGCAGCCCCTTCTCGCAACGAGTCTGCGGGCCTCGGGTTACGCCAGAACACTCGTCCTCTTTACGATCTTAGCCGGGCAGCGTGGCTCGCGAAATTCCGCGGACTTTATTCCCCTAATTACACTCGGCAACTTATGTCACTGCCAGCCAGAGATTCCCCTCGCGATGTCGCTTCACCGCGTCATTTATTTAGACAGTTAATAACCTTCAACGGTTAGCTGCGTTAGCTGCGACTTTATGGATGCCGATAGTCATCGAACGATCGTGGTGATTAATCGTGATCGGCCGTGGCTGTGATTGGTCGGTCAGTTCGTCGAAAGCGGCTTCCCCGCGTTCTATAAGCGAGAAGATTTTGTCGGTGTAGAGCGGCCGTGTCACCAGCCGCCACGTCTTATCTTATCCCGAAAAAAGCGCTATAAATTACGCTGTTCGAGTTCAATTTCGTAGGCAGTTCGGTTAATCGCGAGGTGATTGATCGTACCAAGGTTTATCCAGATGAATCCACGCAATACTTTCTACCGTGACAGCAGAGCTCTCGCATACGGCACTCGACGGTCTCGCTTTGCCTCTCCCCTTCTCCTCTTCTCTCCTTCTGTTTCCTCGTCGTCTTCCTTTCTTCCCTCGCTCCCCCGCCCCCCTTTTTTTTGTTCGTTCCTAAAGAAAGAACCGAGAGAGAAGAGAGGACCCTTACCCGTTACGATATTCGATGTCCCAGAGTTCGCGACGATTCGCTGGCATTCTATCCCGCGAAACGACGAACGAAGCGAGTGTAGAGGATCGAGGCGGAATGGGCCGAGGGCGGACGATATATTTTCCCTGGATGGCTCGGACACGGCCTCGCGTGTCTACACGCGTGAGCTCGATGCCACGTCGCGAAGAGACAGCGGGTGTCGGCCCGTACACGCACAAGCGCCGAAACGCCATCTTAATTATCGGCTGCGATTATTTATGTCGCGTCACACCATCGCACCAAGACTCTCATAGCAGGTACCTACTCCTCGTGTTGTGCTTTGGCGAACCTCGATGACCGAACGCCCCCGATCGTCGAGCGTTTCGACACCCGCGCTCCTTTCGATGACCGTTCCTTCTTCCAGCGGACAACCGGTCGTCGATTCTTCTCTTTTAGCCGTGAAATTTCGAAACGATCGCCAGGACGGAGGATCGCGCCAATTAATACCACGAATCCCGTATCGCGTGGAAGGGCCGCGTGGCCTGCGAGAAGGACGTTGCCGGAGACAGAGAGATACCGCGTAGGGAAGACGACGGAGGATAGGAGGAGGCGAGTTGCCAGGACTGGAAAAGGGGACCCACGGGGATTGATGGCCACCACCTTTAATGCCGTTTGTATGTAGCGGCGCGCGTAAGCGCCTCGCCTTACAGTAATTAGCTCAACAAACGCGCCACCCTGTCCCATCAATTGCTACCCTACGCTTTCGGTTCTCTTTCCTTCCCATTCCCTTTCCCTGCTCGCCTCTCTCTTGCTCTCACTCGCACTCTCTCTCTCCCTCTCTCTCTCTCACACACACACTCTCTAGGACTCGCTTATACGCACGCAACTTCTGTAGCTCTTCGCCCTTACCCCTATACCGCAGAGTTTCTCTCTCTCTCTCTCTCTCTCTCTCTCTCTCCGTCGGTGCAGCAGTCTTGTTCTTCCGTGCTCTCCTTCTTTCTCTCTCTCAGTCTCTCGCTCGGGCTCGACACTCTCACGTATCTTGAATTAAACATTCGATGCCTCCTGTCTTGGCGGCGTGCGCGCAGCTCTTGCGTCGAGAATGCAAATGCAGAAACGTGGCTCGTTCGCGTGTGCGTAGATGCACGTACGAGCGAGCACACGGCCGGACGACCGTGGTGAAGAGTAGGAAGGGGTGTTATCCTCGAGCGACGAATTAAAGGATACGCCGAAACCCGATTGAAAAACCACGATGCGCGCATTCGTGCGTGTATAGCAAGTTCGCGGCTCCACGATCTTTACTCCCCACATCGACTCGCTTCACCGGCCGTCGTCGTATCTCCGCGATTTAAGACCACGTGCTCTCGCTTCGACGACCACGGCCGCATCAATACGCGCGAACTTTTCATCCTACGGATTGCTTTTGTATATTAAGAGCGAATCGACGAATCGCGCGGCGTAAATTACTTGGTAATCGTGAATTCGGGCACAAAAGCGACGAAGGTTTAAACCGGTTGCCTCGGTGGTTCGTGGAGTCACGCCACCGTTTAATAATCATTCTAGCGGTAACGCGAGCAACGCGATTATTGCACTCGCCTAGGACGCAGTGTCTCGTGCATGCCAGCGCGTACGTCCTGGCTACGCGAGTCTGCATCGACACCACCTACGCGATCCCTCCCCTTCCACAATGAGGGAGCCATATTGCGTGGTCTTGATATTTACGATTGAAACAAATCAAACGTTATCAAGCATTCCGGGACGGTGATAAAGAACACAGAGGGGACGCGGAGGCATTTGCTGCTCCCAAGGGGGATGTCATCGGAAAATCTTCCTCCCGGCGTTCCCAGTTAACGCGCCGTCATATTTGCTCTATATCGTATCGATCTTGCCCGTTCTCGGCGATTACATCTTTCACCGTATATAGCCACGTCGATACGAGTGAAACCATTGGCATCCTTTTAAATGAAAAACATACCGGCTAGCTTCGTCTGGGTTTATCCGATAGTAAGACTGCTAGATATCGTATCGATTCTAGGAAAGATCGGAAGTAACCGATAACCGATAACGATAGATGTACGAGTAATAAAGAGCCGAAAAGACGATTAGGTAAAGGAATACAGGTCTGAGTGATTATGTCTGATAAACGAGACTCGACCGTAGGGGTAAGTACGAGTATTGACTCAAAAGACAAGCAGTTTACCAGTCACGTCGATCGACTTCATAGATCGAAAAATGCGTGGAAACGATGAACTTGCAAACGTTGTTCTTTAAATCTACCTTCGAATTTACTGTTATTTATATCGCTGACCGTTTACGTTGCATAAGTGCCCGTATGAAAGTTGCTCGTGAATCGAACCTTGATAATCGCGTACCTATGTAACGAAACGAAGAAATTAATAAAAATTGTCGTCACTCTGACTTGCTAAAAACACGTACAAAAGAAACTATTCGAAGCAGTTACTGTCCTTGTCTCTGTCCCGTTAATCATCCTCGCAGTCCTTCGCTACGTACGTCCTATACCTAATTGTCGGACGAATGAGAACGCGAGTCGCTAGTGGAATCGAGCAGGAATCACCGAAACTGTGCGTGGCCTGCCGTTGGGCCCTTATAAATCCATCTTTCTTTTAAGGCCGAAGGTTCTCTGCGTGGCCAACGTGGTGAGCCTTCTTCGGAGTCGCCAGGGAAGGAAAAGAGGAGAAGGGTTTGGGGCGGTCAGGGAAAGGGGAACAGGGGGCTGGGGAGGGAAAGGGAAGGAAGGATGTGGCGTTCGGGTCCGTGGTGATTTAAGGGCGTCGCTTTACGTGTATCACACCGCGGCTCGTCCGTTACGAGAGACCACGAAGAAGACGAAGGTTCGGTGTTGTCTCTGGGACCGTTCATTCGTATCTATCTGAGAGCGTTCGTTTGTCTTGGTGAAGTAGCGCGAGACCATAGGTACATTCCGACAGATATAGCCTGGTTACACCACAGACCGCTGAAACACTGGGCCCAAACGATCCAGTTGAGTTGATTTGTGACTACCAGAGAATCGCGGTCGGATGCTTTATGAACCGATCAGCTTGCTTCGAGCGACCACCATATGGGCCCATAAACGTCACGGCTTTCGGGCAAGAGACGCAGCAACGGAAGAATGCGTTTCGTATTCGCGATCTCCTCGACTTTACGATCGATGCATCTTCGATCCATCTTGCGGAAAAAAAATATTAAAGCAACGGAAGAAACCTATTAAACTATAATTGGAAGTTTGATTTTAAAACCGTGAAAACCAACGGGATCATATTTGACGTAGAATATCGTATAAAGTTTACGACCACGAGGATAAGTGGAATATCTTTGGATTCGAATTAGGGCCAATTTAGCATCCTTGCCCGTGGTAAGTCTTCGCCACACGAAGTCGATAATCGTCGCCCGAGACAATTCCACGGTTCCTAGCGGGGAACGTTCCGCGACAGTCTCTGTGTTCGATAATATATGCGCCAAAGATTCAGCAGACGATTCGTAGTGCGATACCAGAAGCCGAAGGGGCTGACTGTTCGAGAGCGGTTAAGTTAGGTTAGTCCGGCTCGTCGGTAGAACGCGGATTTCTACGTAAACTCGCTCGGCAGATACGATCTGCGGGACCCTAGTGCGTCCGATCCTCGTGAACTTCGATGCTCGACCACCACCTTATACGTGTGCTCCACGTGTGTACAGTAACGTATCGGTTTAGGTCGCTCTCGAGACTTTGTACGCGACCCCGTATCCGTATCGCGATTCTAACGAATTCGATGTTACGCCAAGTGGAAAAATCCCGCGGATTATCGCGGTTAACGACGTGGCGTTGGAATTTTCCCCGTAAAGGAAGATTTTCGGCAGCCGAGGCACGCGTTGCAACGCGTCGAAGAAAGAGAGACAGCAGTCGGAGCAGGAGCGTGCGTCTTCTGCAGGCAGAACAGTCACGATCTGTACGGCCTCCGCCCGTTGTCCGGGATCCAGAAGCAACGAGGTAGTATCTTATTATCCTATACCGGCAACCACGGTGACAACCCTTATAAGGGCTGTCCGTGCTCCTTTTGCCGTACACGCGTGAGTTCGAGCCAGGTAGCAGCTACGCCGACGACAACGAGAGTAGTACGAACGTGAGTGCTCCGCTGGCTACAACCTCACGGAAAAATTGCTATCCCCATTAACATCGCCGGTTTACAATGAGACTCGGTAACGAGCTATTATACGACGGACTACGTAAACTTTTCCTATAATCCGACCATCCAGCTTAATTCGAAATACGATCGGATCAAGTTGGACGAGTACTGATCGGATGCGGCGCGAACGAGTGTCTTTAAAATTTCGTGCCGCTAACGTTACGGTATTTGGCGTTTTAACGATCCAAGACTATCTTTCACGGGGGAACGATGTTCAAATAATACGCTGTCGATCCAATCTTACCCGAATTTATTTGATTTTGGAGGGTTGAACTCTACACCCTCTCCGTAATTTTAAACATACCAACCTGGCGCGATATCGAACTATCGAGAGATACTAAAACGCTGCTTGTCCTACAGCGTCGTCGTCGTGAAATCGTAACGACGTGACGTTACGTTTTGGAACTGAACCTACGACCGTGTATCTATCGAATCCATAGAAGCAGGAGATTCGCGTCGATCGCGATGGTAATCATACGTGGACATTCGTTCGTCTGAATTTTACTTCCGTTCGATCGACGCAACGGCTGCGTCGTTTAGGAAATCCGACAAGTCCGAGAGCGAAATTCCTTTGCCTCGTAGATCTCGCCGAATGACTCATGTCTCGCGTCCATTCCAGTTTCTTCCTCGAAGAGGACGATCCGCGAGTATTCGCATAAAAGACGAACGTCGATTATCCGTGCGTCTCCGGGATGACCTTGAACCTGCTGCCGCCGACTCGGGTCGACGTATATGCGAGCCGGTGTTTCTACTTTCTTGGGTGTTAATCACAGCCAAGGTCACCCAGGCTTCACTCGTATAGGTGAAAGAAGCTTGAGAGAACAGAAAGGCAGAAGAGAGAGAAGAAGAGGAGGGAGAAAAGGGGACAACAGAGGGGAAGGATCGACCAAGAATATACACCGAGTTCCTCACGGACACGCTGTTACGACGAACGGCCGATCCGTTACGTCGAACACTCTAAAGACCCACTTTAATCATGATCGCTGGAAAGATCGGTGCGATCGTGATCCATCGATCGCCCGGCCGGGACGTGTTTACGTGCTCGTTGGCGTCGTTACCTTATGCTAATCGATGCCTACACCTGTCGGGCGACGTGCTCCGACGTTTAAACGACTCCCCCGTCTGAATTATTCGCGGCCAAAACTGTCGTCGCTGTCTTCCTTTTTCCACTCGGCGCCTTCTTCGCCCCCTCTTTCTCTTCCACGCCGTTCTCTTCCACCTCTATCGCCTATTCCCTCGTCTTTTCTCGCCGCGCTAAGATTCGGCATGTTGTCGCGATAAACTATAACGACAAATGAAATAAAACTGGCGGGAACCGAACTGGCCGAGAGCGAAAGTATCCGAGACGGGTTACGTTGTCGGATCTTTCGAATGCGTTTCGACCGGTGAAAGAACGTGCCCCGACGCTAACGTTAACGTTATAAATAGATTATCATCGACAATGTCGATACGAGCGAACCGAGGTAATCGAAATTCTCGTGCAGCGAGTACGAGAGGTCGACGGAGTCGTGGAAACACGGGCGAAACGTAGGACAGGACAGGGGTTGAAGCGTCTCGAGCGACGTTTTAGTGCGGAGCGTTGCACCCGGACGATCTAATTTACGAAAGCGAACGCGGCGCGCGTGTTTGGAGAACGGCTCCGAAGCTAGCTTATCGGCTCGTTAGTTTTCGGTAGCCGAGCCGGCATTTAAACGAAGCATCCCGTGTGCTAGCCGCGACAGAGGCAAGAGAGAACATCGAGGTGCCCGTTGGCTCGGTAATGATCCTTTCGTGGGTCATCAACGTTACGCCGGTGGACATGCATGTGCGGAGGCGAGTCCTACGGTATGGAGGGGTGGCAAGGAAGAGGGGTGGAACGGTGGCCGGTGCATTATATGCAGAACAGGGTGCACCATAGTGCGCCCGAGCCCAGTCAAGTGGCGAAGGGCGAGAAGGGAGGGCGAAGAAGAAGAAGATGGGGGCCGCAGATAGGAGAGGGACGAAGGGGGAGACAGTGTGGCATTGCTAGGGTAAGGGGAAAAGAGAGCGAGAAAGTGAGCCAGGGACGAAAAGATAGAGATAGAGACGAAGATGGAGACGGAAGAAGAGGCGGAGGAGGACGTGACGGAGGTGGGGAAGAGAAAGACGGAGGTAGCCACTGGGCAGTCTCCTCGTGCGAGGATTTATATCACGGTGCCTCTACTCGCACACAAACACGCCTGACTTATGCAAAACGAGAAGCCCACGTCCCCTTGCACCCAAATAAATGTCACCGGGAAACAAAAACGTTCCTCCTCCTGTCTTTTCTGGCCATAGGCCCGCGCGAGTTCGCGCAGACCCGTACCAACGACCGTTCGGGTTCTGCATCGCGTACGACCCCTTCGTGCCTGCCTTCGTTCTACGCACAGGCCGTTTCCACTCAAACGAGAAAGGGCCAACCATATTTCAGTGACGTCACTGGTACAAAAGCACGCGTGTGGAGGATGCGAGCCGCGCGACTCGCAATCTGGTAGGAGCGCCCCAGAACTCGCCGGATCTAGTCGCGCGCGGTGACAAAGCACCTGCTGTCCCTTCGTGCCACGTATTCCACTCCTTCGTTCTTCTCTTCCTTCGCGATCGCCTACTGCCCTTTCTCCTTCGACTCCATACAACCTTTTTCCTTTGCTCTTTTTCTTTCATCCGTTCCATGCCTATCCTCGTGCGTTTCTCGTCCACCTCCTCTTCCTCCTCCCCTCCGCCCGCACCTTTCAAATTCTTCCTACACTCTCGCACCATCTTGTTCCTCGCTTGTACTCGTTGATCTTCGAGTATACGATCGTACTTTTATCTCGTAGGATTCGTGCGTCCTCGATGTCCTCGAGAATCGAGAAAGGAAAAAGGATTCTGACGAGGAAACGGAAGTGGAATCTCAGCGTACCTTTGGCGCCATCTTCCCGAAAGCTTGCCAACTGACGCATCTGTGGCGTACTCGCCTGATGTCCGGCCCTCTTTTACCGTAGGTAACTCCCACGTCGGTTTGCCCTCCGTTGCTCTTATTTTCTACTGGCTTTACCTGATTCTGACGGGCGATCGAACACCGACGTAAATATTGAGTATTTCTACGAAACGGCTGCCAAACCCAGTCGCATCTTCTCGCTTATCGACAGATTCGGGGAATACCTTTAGGGTAGCCTCTCCTCGCGTCGAGAATCAGATAAAGAATGCGATTTTACGTTATAACGCCTGCAACGGGGAAAGAGAGCGGCAAGAAGAGAGAGAGAGAAAGAGAGGTATCGTTCGAATTCGTGGATAGAACTTGATTTCGCATGCGACCTTGCGGTCGACGTTGAAATAGGCGAGGAGAACGGTCGATTTACGCGACGAGAACTCTACGACAGCGCGTGATCGTGGAAAAATTTCGTCGTAGAGAAACGAGCGGCCGGATAGATGGGCGGACGAGAGGAACGAATGGTTCTAATGCGAGCGACGTGGACATCGCGAGGGCTCACGCGGTGTTTGGTCCGAGCCGGTGCATCGTCTGATGAAGATAACGCCAGCCTCCTTTGAATTACGAGCCAGGCCCGGTAATAATAAATTCCAGCAAACATTCATTTTCGTACACGCAACTTTATGTCGTCCTTAGCCGGACTAAGCGCTCTCCACCGATGTCATTTAGCATCCCGGTGATGGTCCTAATAGCCGGGTCCTCCCGGTTCAATGGACGGTTCTTTAGGATTTACAGTACACCACCGACCGCCGGTACATCTTGTCGATGATACTTTGTTTGCCTTTGCTGTCCGTTTCTCCTTTGCTTGAAAAGAACCTTCCGTGCGCGTTGCCCGAGCCAATATCTTCACGACGGCAGGTGTTTACCGTGTTTCGCATACTCCACGAACGTATCACCGGTACGGTTACTGCACCGGATAATCCAGCGTGGTAAAAGTGGCTGGTACGATATCGATGGAAATCCATTTTCGCGTACGTTCGACTTATTACGGTTTCGCTTAACCAAAGCATCGACGAACGTTTACCGGGTTCTCGGCTCGATTTCCAGACGAACGATCGGCTTTCGTTTCCACAGAAACCACGGCTGGACGGAGGTCATGGGAGTTAGCCGAGATCACGAAATCCTCGTTCTTAAGATCGTTAAGATTGAATTCTCTCTGTTCGGTGGTTGGTCGTGCATCCGCGGCAAAAAAGCAGCGGAGAAATGTTTTCGCACTAATTGGAGAGCAGTTATCGCGGTCAGAGCACGGAATCGTTTCCACGGAATCGTGGATCTAGCAGCACAGAGACCGTTCGGTAAGCTAGCCGTGCGCGCAATGAAAAGCGCAACGACGCCTCCCGGAGATAATGCCGATAAGAAGACGGCGGGGTTGGCGAGGGAGAAAGAAAGCCGGTCCTGATTTTAATTGAGCCCCCAAGAATTAAAAGAGAGATCTCGAGGATGCCGAAGGAGGAGAGCGTCAGGCGGCAACGGCGAACCAAGGTAGGAGGAAACGACAAGGAGGAAAGGAAAGAGGGAGTACAGGGCCAGAAAGCGTCGGGAACACCCGTGGCTACGGCCAATCGCCTCCGCGGATGGAGGCCTGGCACGATGGACGGACCAGAATTATGGGCTCCTCGCACGAGAATCGCGCGCAACCACTCGCGAGACGCTTCAGCTTTTGCGCCAAGTCGATTTACGTTCTCCACCGGATACTTCCGCCAAGATTGATCGATAAACGTCCTTCGGACGCTCGTTCCCCTCTCCTCTTTCCGAGTTTACACGGCGCATCCAGCCATCGTACAGGGGTGTGTTCGTTTCTTTGGTTTCTGTTGATCGATCGAGACGGTACGATGACACGATGAATGAATTTCGCGCGTATAGTTGTTGCACAAAAAAAGAATATATATATATATATACGTATAGACGCGGATGAGATTTCGTTAACGAACCGGAGAGACGGATGGGTAAACTGGCACGAGAGGATGTTGGTTGAAAATTAAAAGCGGCCTCGCACGCACGGTCAACGTTTTAAAGGCACGTTACACCGCGTAAAAGAAAATGCAAAGTTACCGGGAAAGAGAGAGTAAAGCGATAAAGGAGGTCGCGAGTCGGGGCAATCCCGTCGAAACAAACGTTTTAATCCAGAAAACACGAGGGACTCTCGAGTGGAAGCAGTCTGGCGCGCGCGTGAATATCCCGGGGTAGATACGCGTGGGTGTTGGCGACGACGTATAATTTAAGGCTGCGAACGCAACGATTCAATTTCACAAGACCACGAAGTACGGCGCGGCGTATAAGCAAAACCAAGGTCCAGCGAGGAGGAAATAATCTCTTGATTTGTGCCGCGAATAAAATCACTCGATTCATTTTCGTCCGTGCTGGCCTTATCTTGGTGCACGCTGGGAAAACGATCGGAAGTCTGACGTTGCGGCACGTTTCGTATTCGCAATATTGTCAAAAATATCCGTATTCGCTTACCGCCTACAGCTGCCTTAAATTCGTATCGGATTCGCGTGCTGTCGGAGATATTAACACATAAGTATACGCGTATACGTGGCTTATTTTACGAAATAGGGGAGGCAGCGATGCCACAACGTAGCAGTTATTTCCTCTATCGCGTACATCCTCCGCTTATTCCGTTAGACGTATCGTTTCTTATCGTTTTATCTCTGCATCGCGTAAACTTTGACCGATAGCAGATCGGCACGATAAACATAACGCCGGTTGTCTTCGGATACTTGGCGTATTCGCGATCGAGTACGTGGACGAGGATGAGCACGAACACGATCCTGGATAGGTGTAGGACGAAAGGAGCACGCGGCCGATGGACGAAAATAATTCGATTGGCAGCGGATTCGATTTAACGTGAGAACCGGACCAGTTGCAACCAAGGTGAGGCCGAGGTATCCGGGGCCGAAGGATCATGTCATACATACACGTAAGTGTGTGGTATATAGACAGATACAGGATATAGGTGTATACATACGTATACACAACGAGGCGCTCCACCTCGTCGGGGCTCATATAATTGCTGGCATCCATAACGCTGATGTATTTATGGCATTAACTCGCCTCTTTCTCGTACACTGCCGCCCCCGACCCACCCCGCCGTGGCCATGCCCGTACCCGTCATGCAACCACAAGTAGAAATAATTGGTTGAAAACAGCGCGCTCTCAGGCGGCAATATATCCAGCTTACTCCCCGCTGTCGCATCGCTTAGATCACTTCCCCGCCACCAAAACTCGCTGCCAGCCCGCCTCCTTCGTTCTCCACCTTCTTCGACCGATTCTCTCTTCTTCCCCCCTTCCAAGATTCTTCTTCGAGCTTCTTCGACGCCTTCCCTTCCTCCGATTGCCTTTCTTCTTCGTCATCCTCGTCATCTCTTTCTTCGTTTCCTCTTCTTCTTCTTCTTCTTCTTCTTCTTCTTCTTCTTCTTCTTCTTCTTCTTCTTCTTCTTCTTCTTCTCCTTCTTCTACTTCTTCCCTCAGCGTTCCCTTCTTCTTCCTCTTCTTCCTTTTTCTTCTCTCTGTTTCTCCTCCTCTTCGTTCTTTGCTCTTATCCACCGCTTCACCTCACCCCGCTCATTTGAATAGCTCTTATTTATGAAAATTGAATTGAATGCTTCTCATTTATGAAGGTAATTGGTACCTGTCACGAGTCCTGCCGTAGGATATCCTACTTTATACGCGGATAAGCGGCGATAATTATTCTTGCAATTGAATTTATTTCTATAAGTCTCGTTTTCTTTCCTACGCGGTCACCGTTGCCGCGGCGTTCCTGCGTGCCGATCGTTCAAACCCCGTCGCGAAACGTCGCGTGCTCCGAGAGCCGTGCTCGATCCGCATCGAACGAGGGTGCATGCTTTTTACCGAGGCGGCCCTCTCTCCGCGGTCATCGCTTCCGCTCAACAGGAACAACCTCTCGGACGGAGCTCCGGCTTTCCTTGCGCGAGTTCGATAGTCGCTCGAGTAAACCAGAACAACGGAACTAATACTAATCTCTGATAAATTATTGCCGAATAACCACTATTTACCGTACCAGCGTTCGTGGCCGAATAATCAATGGTGCGTAATCAATTTCTAATACTATCCCGATAATTTATCGTTAGCCCTAGCAAAGTTGGGCTAACGTAACATCGATAACGCGATCGCTTCTCCTACGTAACCGCGCCATAATGTACCAACCATTTCTTATTTTCCTCTTCTCTGCCTTCCTCTTCTTCCCAATGATTCAAGTGGGCGCCAACCCTCTCGAGCAACGAAGCAAGTGAATTTTTGTAAGGCACGATCGTGTTTACTCTGTCCAACGAGTTCAAATGTCTTATCTACTATCTCTAAACTCAGGAAAACTAAGGTTTCTTATCGTTTGCTTTACTCGATCTCGATCATATCGTTGTTTGCACCGTCGTGTCTCGATCCAGGATGCGGCTGTTACGGTAAACAGAACGAACAATGTACGGTGAAAAAATAAATCTCGACGCCGAAAAGCCTTCGCTCTTTCGTCGGCGAAAAGGAGCAAAGAGCAAAGGATATTCGTCGAGTTGCAAGCAGTGCCGGCCAATCGCTGTCACGTAACGCGAAAATTATCGTTACCTGATTGCCGCGTAATGCGTCCCGACGATTTCGCCAACATCGAGGCATTCGACTTTATCTTCTTGCCATATTAAAGTTACCCGGTAGCGGGAACATGTACGATTATTCCAACTTTCGTCGTAAAACTACCATCGACCATCGGGAATAACCGGTGTTATCCAAAGGCCTCCTTCTCCTCGATCCTCCATTTTTTCGCCACGCCGTAATGTAACGGAAGCTGCCGCGATTCCGTGCGATTCGTACGAATTCTCGAATTAAAGATTCTTTTCTTTTTATATCGCGATAGGCGATTTCGGTAGAAAACGAAAGAACAGAAAGGGATTAAACAAGTTGATAACGAGCCACTTCCGTTTTCCTTTCCTCTCTCCCTCTCTCTCTCTGTCCCTTTTTCTCTGATCGTGATATCGACTCCGAATCACAACGTAGTTGCACGGACTCGTAAGAACAGTCGGTGCAAAAGGGACGAGTAAAGAATAAGTAGAAGGAAGAAAAAAAGAGAAGATGAAAATGGTTCACTGGAAAAAGTGACGGCAAAAGTTTGCGAAAGTTTTTCGGGCGGTTGTGGTCGGTGATCCTGTCGAGGGAGAATTGGGCGGTAGAAAGGAATAGCGTAGGGACGCAGACGTGGCGATAGGGCGTCAAAGAGGATCGAATGGCAGTAGGAGCGCTCGTCGTGGCGTCATCGGGACTCCTCCGTCATTAAGCACACCGGTCGGCCGGTGTCTAATTAAGCGGGACGTTAAGTGGGGGCGTTCGATAAAGCCAGGCCGTCCGATAAATTCGATTCGCCGGACAGCCGGTTAATACCTGGTGTATACGGGGGATACCAGGGGCCAAGATAAACCGCGCGTTTTTCAGGAAGGTCTCGTTTCGCGAACAGAGGCGGAGGATGACGGACCGAAGTAAACGGAGTTCTCCTCCGAGGGGAAGACGACGGTGTGTGGATCGTCCTTTCCTGTTCTTCTCTTTCCCCTGGTACGGTTCGTCTCCACCGGAGACGTTGGTTCGTATAGGAGAGCGAAAGAGCGGAGATATGCAAACGTCTTGCCGCGAGACGGTTGAACATAACTCAGACACACGTACGCGAGCGAACGACTCACACATGGCCGTACCACTGAGGACACTATAAACCTCGATACCGGGCGAATAAAATCCCGGATTTACAGTCCTGATACCGAGCGAGACGGTCCTGTCCTGTCCCGGTGCTGTCCTGTTTGTCGCTGTCGCACGGTGTGGGTTGGCTCATCAGTGATGGCCACGTCCCGCAGTATCTTTTCCCTCGGCATCGAGTAGACCGGCCAATCTCGGACTCGTACACGCGCGTGCATTCGACTTACGCACACATTTACCCGGCCGAGAGAGTCGCGCATATGTCCGTACGGAAATCGACGTGTACCTTCGAGACGATCTCGAACTGTGCTAGTAAACGCACACTCGCGTCTCGTCGCACAGGACGTTCATATGGTGCGCTTCCCTGGCCCCGTGTGCGTACTGTAGATCGTAGTAGTATGGGTGCCTTTCGCGATACTTAGAGAAACCGCTCCCTCTTATCACCCCTCCCGCGCGTCCCAGCAGAACCTTGTTCGATACCATTTGAGGACCTCCAATAACCTATCCGAGCCATTCCGATAGGAGCTGTCAGCCCGCACCCACACGCTGTGCGCGCGAGGAGCCGCTCAGGGCAGACCGGATAAGCCTGAGCGCAGGTGTGCCGCACAAAATCGTCTGATCGACGTGCCGAGTGCGCTGATCTCGATGACCTTCGCCAAGGGTTTCGATTCGACGACGCCGCGGTACACGAGGCACGCCCCGGATACCATCTCGACGAGCTGCCCCGGTACCACGGTACCACGGTACCACGCTACCCTCGTATCTTCCTTCCTCTTTCCCCTCCCGTGCTCTCCTCTCTTTCGCAGCACAGTCCTCTCTCATTCACAGCATTACTAGCCTTTTCCATTATTTAACTGTACTATCGTAAATATCTGGAACCGAGATCGTTCGATCGAACGCTATTTGAAGCGTGAATCTTCAACTTCCGTAACTTAGCGGAATACGCGAAATACGCATTCTCATTATATCATAGTGTTTGATCATAGTGTTCGACGCTTTGTTAACTCGTTTGCGTTTTGGGAGTTGCGTGAGTCCCTTAGGTCGGTCTGAGTGATGAATCGGGTATCGTTCGTCGTCTTTGTCGTCGTCGTCCTCGACGCTGACTGTACTCGCTATCCTCGCTCGACATTAGCCACGAGACTACTCCATCAACCATGCCAGACGATACGACTGTGTCTCCGAAACTTCTCTGGTTGACTCGTTCCCTTCCCTCGGGACGAGAATGATCATTCCTACCTTTCCGCGGTCTCAGACTTTCAGGTGAAATTGAACTAAAACTTCCGCGTGCTTGATCACTCGGTATAGGATATAAACCCGATCACTCAGGATGGAATAACGGAGATTTAACGATGCGAAGTCGTCGGCCGTGATTCACGACGATATCTTCGGTCGATCTGCTGAAAAGAATGTTGATGATCGAGGATGATTTCCATACGCTCCTATTAGCTCTTCTTCTGCGAGATGGAACGGTAAACGAGGTACGGTGACTATCCTCCCTTTCGCCGCGTAAACACGAAGCATTGCAGAATACACGGGCATTAAGCGGAGGAGAGCAGCGCAGATTCTGAGAATGCATATAATTAAGCACGTTGCATCTCGAGAATGTTGTGTACGTGCGTGCGTCCAGCTTTGTATAGTGACTCGTTCGAGAGGCAACGTGTGCTCGTGTGTACCTTATATAGATACACATAAATATATGCCTAGCCATCGTTGGTCCCTCCACCCCTTCGAACCTCTCAGCCCCTGAACTCCTCATCCCTTCAGTCCTCGTCTCTCCCTCGCTCTATCTTTCTCTTTCTCTCTTACAACCCTGCCCGACTCTTCCCCCTTTTCTTGCCCCGCGTTCAGCGGTGATCTATGTATCAGCCTGTGCTCGCCGAACCGGGCAACGTGTGTCCGTCCCCCTCGTGTGCTTACTTTATTATCGGGGCTCAAATGAGAATTTATGCAGACATAAACGCTCGTGTCAGCAGCATGCCGCGTAGGTGGGGAGACACACCGTTGAACGGGCATCTGTCACCCTCTATGCTCTCTACCTGGTCTGCCTTCAAGACGGTACCTTGCTTTTTTCGAAGACCATGCGAAATTTCAAGAATCGACCGGGTAAACTAAACGAAAACTCGATCTCTTATTTGCTCGATCATCCGAGCGATCGATCGATAGGTAGACCACGCGAAGCGAACATTTCTCAGCTTACTTTTTTACTCGATCATACTAAACGTTCGATTTTGCTCATTTGGTTAAGGAGGGCAGTATATATTCGACATAGCGAAGCGTGGGCTACACGATTCCCCTTTAAGCTCATAAATAAACGAAACCGACAAGAATACGTCGTAGTCGAAACTTATGTAAATAAATAAATATTTCGTGAAAAAAATGTGTATTCCCCTGTCCGATGAATCATCGTAAAACTGTCCGCCTGTTCGATGTTACATATTTTATTCGAGATCTCTCGCGGATCGAAAATAACACGTAATTCTTTTCGATTAAAAGAAAATTCTCCTGTATCGAATGTTTTAACAAGTTGAACCAATGAAATATATCAACGACTTTTTAAAGTATTTGTACAATTCTCGTATATAAACGTATAACGAATTCAAGATACGCAGATGACAGTTTATTGCGAGTTCGATATTGTCTCGAATGACGTTTCACGCGGTTGCCACGTCCGATATTGCGAACATTTGCGGTGAATCGATCGAGATTTCGTACGCGACAAAGCATTTCCTTTATTTTCGAAATTATATAAAATGTAGTTATTGCTTGTTATTAATTGAAAGAACGGGAATATATTTATATATTCCAGGAAGCTTTGCGCTTCGATATTTCAATATCGACACGATGATGTATTTGAAAACGCGTTTTCCTTTTTTCCGATTATCCGTTCAATATCAGCGTTGACATAAAATGTATCATCACTGTACGGAACGGAAGGAACGGTACCGCCATCACGCATCCGAAAATTAATCGGCGTGGGCGCAGCCGATAACGAATGGTGTTCCCGCCAAACGGCCAGTATATTTTACTTTGGACTCCAGTGTCTGTTATTTTGTGCGCATTCTAGCTGTCTAGCTGCACGATTTACTCCTGAACTCGATCAGAAATTCTCGACTACCGTGGATGGACAAATACCCACGAATCCATTAAAAAATTGCCATGTCCTAGGGAATTGTCTTTTAATTGAAATTGATCTCCCCGACTGCAGCATATTATCCTTCAGTCTTCGTACGCGAGGTACTGGGACATTATAGAGTATCGCTAGTTTCGCCATCTGGCATATTTTTTTCTGACATACCGGCAGATCGGTTTCATTCTTTCCGATCACCAAGTATATACCAAAATACTCGCTTGTATCCGTAAATTTATTCATACACGATACTTACGAAACTCATGTAAATTGCAGATCGATTAATTTCAACTGGAAAAATAACTTGTACGTTTCACCATGTATTTTTTATTTCCGTCGAGTTCAATTTGCATATAACCTTAAACTTAGAATGCAACGAGCGAGTATGCACATACTTACAGATGCGATTCTCGCGTCGAAAGGTGCGCATCAGTTAAAACAAGTATAGGATTCGGGGGAAAATAAATTAATTAGAGAATTCTCGGAAGTGAAGTAAACGAGTTTGAGTTAGATACGATCGACTATTCGCAAGGGGTAAAAATCGATAAATATTCTGCTACGAACAACCGAGCTAATCGAGGTTACATTATGGGTATTGAGCACCACTGCAGACTCGAATCAGTGCAGACGACAGGTGGCGGTAGAATCGAAGGTTCCGCGTCGTTTTCCGCCATCTTTAGTTGACGGATTCGAGGCAAGAAAGGCCAAGAGCTCCGTACGGAGAAGAGATAGGTGGATTGAGCGTCGGGGGCAAACGGGAATTTGGTGGATCGAGCGTACGGTAGTGAGTCATTCGTGTCCTCGTTCGAGCACGATTCACGAAGTCGCCTTCGGTCGATCCTCGCTATACGGTAAGTACAGCATTATTTTATCATTCGCCATTGCATCGACCCATAGGAAAAAAATTGTCATTTCCGTGACGGCGGTGTTTACGCTGGGTGTGTCAAAGTGTTCTTCCTCTCTCTCCTTTTCTCGTCCCCTTTCTCTCTTCCATTAATGTATCGTAGTCAGCTCTCTTGTTGCCCCTTCCTTCCGTTTTCGCTTCCCTGCCACTCTCCGCACTCCACTCTCCGCCGCTCGTGGATCCTCGGAAAATGGTGATGCATTGCATTCTCAGAGCCTTTGTTGTGCCGCACGCCCACGCGCGTCCCTCTACCTTTGGAAATCGAGTATCGTTCGCGGCCTCGTGTGCATCTCTAGAAATACGATTTCCTACCGTATTCGATCGAACCACCGCGTCCCCCGCTCGTGTTCCAATGTAAAAGTGGAAGCTGCGACAACGCTCAGAGGAATCTTTCGATCGTGCCCACATTCCGCGTAGTTGCATCCTCCTTCCATTCTTCGCAATACAGTGCACTGACCCTATGCGCGTCGTGGCGTCTTCAAAACTTTGAACGAGAAGACGAAACTTTCCCCCGTGTGATCGAAGACATTTTTTTTTCTTATTAGTTGTGCGCCAACCGACACATGGGTGTATTCCAGTTCGTATTATATTTACGTATTCCCTTTCACGATATTCACGCCACATTGAGCGCGTTTGAATATCGTGATAACGTCGTGATTACGCGTTAAAGTACTTTATACGTGCTTTAATGTTTCGTTTTCTCTTGTCCCTTTAAACTTATGTTAACTTTATGCAAGCGATGGTTGCGTTATACATGTATATAACACGGTTTTCTTCTATTTTAGGTGTGGATAGATTCTCCCGTAGGAGCCATGAGTTATCAAATGTCTTCGAATCAATCCAGACCAAGTGAGTAATCTTTTGTGGGCATCCTATGACATATCGTGTATGTTATGTGGAACATTTGTATCATTTTGTGCAATTAATTTTGTAGTGTCTCACGGGAATTATCAGGGTTTGGGTGATCTACCCATGGGATCTGCCAAAGAACAAACTTTGATGTGGCAGCAAAATTCTTACATGGGTGATTCAGGAATACATTCTGGCACTGTCACCCAAGCTCCATCTTTGTCAGGCAAAGAGGATGACGAGATGGAAGGTGATCAGCTGATGTTTGATTTGGATCAAGGATTTGCACAGGGTTTTACTCAAGATCAAGTTGATGAAATGAATCAACAATTGAATCATACAAGATCTCAGCGTGTTCGTGCAGCTATGTTTCCTGAAACATTGGAGGAGGGTATAGAAATTCCTTCGACACAGTATGATCCGGCTCAACCTACAGCTGTACAGAGATTGGCAGAACCGAGTCAAATGTTGAAGCACGCGGTTGTCAATTTGATAAACTATCAAGATGACGCAGATCTTGCAACACGTGCAATACCAGAATTAATAAAGTTGTTAAACGACGAGGACCAAGTTGTTGTGTCTAAAGCAGCGATGGTAGTTCACCAACTTTCCAAGAAGGAAGCATCTCGTCATGCTATTATGAACAGTTCACAAATGGTAGCTGCTTTAGTTCGTGCCATTTCAAACAGTGACGACCTAGAATCGACCAAAGCAGCAGTCGGCACCTTGCACAATTTGTCTCATCATAGACAAGGTCTGCTAGCCATTTTCAAAAGCGGAGGAATACCAGCTCTTGTGAAGCTTTTAAGTTCTCCAATGGAATCCGTATTGTTTTACGCAATCACGACTCTCCATAATTTACTTTTACATCAGGATGGTTCTAAAATGGCTGTACGGCTTGCCGGAGGATTACAGAAAATGGTTGCGCTACTACAGCGGGATAACGTCAAATTTTTAGCTATAGTAACCGACTGCTTGCAAATTCTTGCATACGGTAATCAAGAGAGCAAATTAATTATATTAGCTTCTCAAGGACCAATAGAGTTGGTACGCATAATGCGTTCTTACGATTATGAGAAGCTTCTATGGACGACTTCAAGAGCCTTGAAAGTGTTGTCCGTTTGTCTTAGTAATAAACCGGTGATAGTCGAAGCTGGTGGTATGCAAGCTCTTGCTATGCATCTCGGTAATCCAAGCCAGAGACTCGTCCAAAATTGTTTGTGGACGTTACGAAATTTATCGGACGCTGGCACCAAAGTCGATGGATTAGAGGGTTTATTACAGAGTCTTGTACAAGTTCTTAGCTCCACCGACGTAAATGTCGTTACATGTGCCGCTGGTATCTTGTCGAATTTGACTTGCAATAATCAACGTAATAAGGTAACAGTATGCCAAGTGGGAGGTGTCGACGCTCTTGTACGTACAATCATTTACGCGGATAGTCGGGAGGAGATCAGCGAACCAGCGGTATGCGCGCTTCGTCATTTAACGTCACGTCACGTGGAAGCGGAAATGGCACAGAATTCAGTCCGCCTAAATTACGGAATTCAGGTTATAGTAAAACTTTTACACCCGCCCTCACGTTGGCCATTGGTTAAAGCTGTAATAGGATTAATTCGCAATTTGGCGCTTTGTCCCGCGAATCACGGCCCGCTTCGTGACCATGGCGCGATTCATCATCTGGTCAGGCTTTTGATGCGTGCTTTCCCTGAGACACAACGAGTAAGCATCCCTTTCGAAGCGATTCTGTATATTTGATTATTTAAGTTAGAACGTGTGTAAAAAAGATCAATTCCACTTTAGCAACAACGTTCATCCGTGGCAAGTACTGGAAGTCAGCAAACATCAGGCGCGTACGCGGATGGCGGTGTTCGAATGGAGGAAATAGTGGAAGGTACTGTGGGAGCGCTTCATATCCTCGCGAGGGAATCACACAACAGGGTCATTATCAGATCTCAGAACGTAATTCCGATCTTCGTACAGGTAATTTTAATATACATTTTCCTCAAAACTTGATTTCCTTTAGTTTGCTCGATGTTAATAATTTGCTCTAATGCGCTTGTATCTTGATTTTAGTTGCTATTTAACGAGATTGAAAATATTCAACGCGTCGCAGCTGGCGTACTTTGCGAACTTGCCGCGGACAAAGAAGGTGCCGAAATGATCGAACAAGAAGGTGCTACTGCTCCTTTAACGGAGTTGCTTCACTCTAGAAACGAAGGTGTCGCGACTTATGCGGCAGCTGTGCTGTTCCGCATGAGCGAAGATAAACCACAAGAATATAAGAAACGACTCTCCATGGAACTCACCAACTCTTTGTTACGCGAGGATACAAACCTTTGGAATAACGCTGACTTTGGGATGGGTCCAGATCTACAGGTATCGTAATCCATACATAATACCGATGCATGCTTCGCTTATGCCGTGGTTAAATTTATTCGTTTATAAACACCTTGTAACATAGCCCCGATTGTTTTTTCTTTTTTGTTTTCATCTAGCGGCATGTGCTGCTGCGATAAAATTTTAGTATACGCTATACCGTGCTAGCTTTCGAATAGATTCTAGGAATAAACGCGTAAGCCGATTTTTATAAGACAGATTGTCATCGGTTCGTAAGCTAATTTATTCAAGCATCGGATTTCCCTTTCACATTTGGTTACATCGTGTTAAGTAAATTAAGCCACGAGGGCATAATAACGATACAGCAATTTTATCTGACTAGTAACAGGTACTCGCATACGTAATCGTCCCCTTCATGTAAGTTTAGCAATATATAATTAGATAGTGTTTGCAAAACTGAATGTCGTTATCCATTATTCCAGTTCGCACAACTTAGGCGACAATTATGAAAATTAAATCGATTAGAGATTAAAAACTTCGAACTTTAAACCCACATATCATAAAATTGGCAAAAAACTTTCGAGTATCAGCCATAATATTTGGACAAATTCTACGTATGTATTCACTATAACTCTCGTTGAAATCGATGCTTCAACCTTTCACGCTATTCCATATTCGCTGAAAAGTTTCAAATGAAATATGCCTAATGGAGCAATGGAACCTGTAATAAATGTACAGCGATGATTTTATTATGATATATCCTTAGATTGCAACATTACGTTATGCATGAGAATGCGTTTCATCATCATTCGTGTTTCATCCCCCACCATAATAGGTTGAATAACATAAAGCCATCCGCGATTACTTTTTCAAACGCTATAAACGCGTCACACGTTTACTCATGTTCCACGTATTTTGTAATGCCTTTAAACGATGTTTTCGTACGCGGAGTTGTCGGTGATACTGCGACACGAGTATCTTGACGTATTACCCTCGCCGGCTGTTAAAGACACGCCTGTAAAGGAAGATACGTTTTGTGTTGATCTGAGCTACCTAATCTCTTCAGGACATGCTTGGCCCTGATCAAGGCTATGACGGTATGTATGGACAAGGACCTCCTAGTGTACACAGCAGCCACGGAGGTCGAGGGTATCAACCGCAAGGTAAGTTACGAGCCTTATCCTTTTTATCCGATTAATTGCTTTCGGACGATCGATACGGTCGATCGGTCGTAGATGAATTTACAAGTGAATTTTTACGGTGTTCCTTCCCCACGGTATTAACGGTGCGATCTTCGAAACTTTTGATACGCCTTGTAACGAATGTAACCCAAGAATCACTCGCTATCAAGACCTCTTTCAAACGAAATGTGTTCCCTTCGTTTCTGCATCAGAAAATCACTGGTAATGCGAATTCCTGTGCTCGTGTTCGTTTCCTCCCCCCTATTTGTGCGATATACGAAATGAAAAATTTGGTAACATCTTCATTTCTAAAAAAAGGAAAAAGAAAAAAAAACACAACCGATGATAAGAAGAAAGCATTGCATTTAATTCTATGTTATTTTAACAGCAGCTTAACCCACGGACTTATATTAAAATACAGGCTATCAACAGTATCTCGCAGTAACATAGGTGATACTCAGCTCTTACGTACTGTTCTGTTATCTGCTTTAGTGACTAATCGCTAAATGTCTTCTTTCACACGCTTTTCATAGTTTATACATTGTATCTTATATATCCTGGCCATACGATACACGTTTTATTGAATTTGGTAAATATTACACATAATGCACGTTTTGTGAATGTTTCAATTTCTTCCTCATTTTTGTTACTTATCAAGAGTAAGACAGATTCATACGTAGCGTGTCTATTTATTTATTTTTTTATCTATTTATACAATGTTGTGCATGATATATTTGTATTTTTATCATCTTTCCTCTAAGTGAACGTACTTTATGGTGGAAAGAAGCATAGATAAGTATTCGTAAGTAATTAGATAAGATACGTTTGTCAGAAATGTGCTGTCGCGGAAACGAGTATTGCGAAGAAAGTTTGTTATCAATTATTATCAGTGATACGCGCGAATTTAAACTTTGGCTTCCTATTTGTCCTTTTTCATTTACGTTCAATCGAATGCATCTCGTGGCTATCATTTTACTCGTTACCTGTCTCGAATTTAGTTGATTTCACGCAGTTTTTTAACCTATTAACCGGGGGAAACTTATTGAACCTGTTCAATATAATTCTTTTACTTAGAAATATCCTATCTCTTCGTACATCCTACTTTTGTTCAAAATTAATTATACCATATTCATATTCGCAAGGTCTAAAGTCGATGTAACTGAAATATTTCTCTATCATTAAGAAATGTATCTTTGTCGTTAATTTTTCATTTCATATTGTAATTACAGAACATTTCTGTTCGAGGGACGACCCGGTTAATAGATTAAAAGTGTCGGTATCGCAAATCAAGAAGAAACGAAACTTCCATGATTTGGAATAATCGTTTGCTTTCTGTTCCTGCTTCATAATATCAGAGAACGAAAAGCAATGGTATCTCGGCGAGAGAGCCTAATGTCGCGATTATCTAGCAAGGTTGTGCTTTACTGGGTTGAGAACATTTTCACAGAATCATTGACGCTGTAGTTATTTTCGATTAAATGTAGTAAGCTAAAGGGCTACACATTGGGTTCATTGTAAATTTTGTACGAAACAGGTTATGACCAGATACCAGTAGATTCGATGCAAGGGTTGGAAATAGGTGGAGGGTCGACATATGGCGCGATGGACACTATGGACGTAGCGCACGAGGGTGACCTGAGTTTCGATCATTTAGGAGAGCTTCCTGCACCCCCGCAAGATAATAACCAGGTTGCAGCTTGGTACGACACCGATCTATGAAATTGTGCCAGCATCGTATCTCGCCAGAGAAACGGATCCGTGAGGCTCTTAAGTTATTTCAATACGGACTAGTAGTATCATTAACGTAACTACGCAATCGTGGCGGTACTTTGCTTCGTTCGATGCTCTGTACGCGCCTCCGATCGCTGTCGATGTATTAGACTTAAGTGAGAGACACGTAATTCATACACACCATGTATATGTATCATTTAATTGCTCATACGAATAAACTGAACGATTAAGTATTCAAATCGCGTCAGCCGGTTTATTCACACCTGTATTTTCCTTTCGATTGGAATTTATCAGAAAGCGTAACGTAACAAGATGGTTAAAGTCCTTTTGGGATACGTCGAGTTGTTTGTTAACATAGTATATGCGAGTTAAGTAGTACGTGTGAGGTAGATTTAAGCCGTATAAGTTAGTCGTAAATGAATTTCTCGTTTAGGTATCTGGTAGTTTCTAACCATCGGATCGAGCTCAAGTTACCGATCGTCCATCAAACTAGTCCATAACGAGCATATATGTAGGTGAACGAGCGAACGTGTACCATCGGTATTTAGTGAATTATTTAGAACTTATACGCGTATGGAAAAGATTTACGTGTATGGTGTATCAGTCTTACTAGCGTAAACTTTGAACAAATGTTTGTACATTTTCTGAAAGCGAAGACTCTCGTAACTGTGTCGATCAAACAATTTCTTCCTACTCGCTAGATTAATAAAGTTATCGTTCAACCGTTTCACGATCAAATGTTTTTTAACATGTTTCAAAGATATTTCTCTTTATGAATTATTGATAGTATACGTTATACATAATACATGATTATATTATACATTATTTTATAATACTTACGTAACTTAAATACGTTTACATTATAAGAATAGACCTAATTGTAAACAATTAGTCGGGCAACAGGTAAACGGTATACGTATATACTTGAGGCATTTCTGTGAAGGAGAAGGGCGCGTGTACGTTTCCCGGGGTCATTAATCGTGGCGGTAGTCTGTCGAGTGCACATTCGTGTGTATACCACGCTCCCCGAAGGTTCGGCTGTCGCGTTAACGGTTATTTCTTTCTGTGATACGAAGAAAGAGGATCGCCTTGACGAGCGCACGGTTGCTTCGTAGAGTGTGAAAGGCCAACTTAACGTTCCCGGCAGTCGAAGAGGGAAATGTTTCCGGTACGATCGACACAGCTGTCATCGAATAACAGCCAACCTTTTCCCAGTGAAACGAAACGGTGATGCTGTATGAATCTTGGTGTATATCTCACGTGTACGATCATTTTCGTGAATAAATAAAATCCGATTGTGAGAAAAGAAACGAATAAAAAGAATGGCTCGTAACAGTGATACAGATTGAACGATCAATCAGCGAAAGATTTACGCACACGAGGATTTACAAAAAGAAAGGTACGTTTAAAAATATATGTATCTTTGTATCTTCTTATTTTTCTTCCCCGTGTATATATATATATATCTTTGTTTTTAACGTTATATTTTATCTTTTCGTACTTTTATTTCTAATTGTTTTCAGTACACTCTGCATCTTGTAATAATTTCTATAAAAATCACGTTACTTGTGTGTTCCTTTGGTATTTTTTACCTTTTTGTATTATTATTGTGTCAGTGATTTATTTTGTATTTTTCAATGTTTATTTTCAGCCCTTTTTAACAATTGTATTTAATAATTTTTTTACAATGTTCATTTTCTTCGCGTTCTCGGAATATTTCTCAAACGATTTTTTCAAATGCCATGCTACGAAATATATTCCTTACGTTGTTTACTTATCTTTCATATTAATCCTAATCGCGTAACGCAGGTGGTACGGCCTTAGTCGTAATCGAAATCGATACTGTTTAAAGACAGCATTAATTTCCATCCGCGATCTACCCTTGAAATTCGATAGTCCACTTATACGTCAAGAATGCGATATACTATAACGTAGAATTAAGTTCATTGACAATCTGCTGTCTCGAGGATAAGAAAGATAGTAGCCAATGTTGTTCCACGGAATTCAGGATTTAAGTAGTTACCCTTGAAAAGTTAATCCGAACGAGCAGTTTCGAGCGCAGCCAAATTCCTTGGGAACAGGTTAAAGCTAAAAATATTCGTTAGATTTCTTTTTTTTTACAACCTCTCACATTCGAACGTGGCATGAAATTTAACATAGACCACCGTTTCGCTGGACTCTTAGATATTGCGCGTCTTATTTATCAAAATAAACCGACGCCACGACTATCTGATACAATTCGACTGCGGATATTTATGCAAATTTATATTCTTTCCAATGCCATCAAAGCTCCACTTGTTAATTATTCCAGCGTTTATAGTTAACACGTCGTATGAAATTTAAGACATTTTTTAGCGTAAATCACGCGGACTAATATTAATCAACCCTGCTGCGTTCTTTGAAACATTTCGACGCGTAATCGAGTTTTTCAAAAAATTCTATAACAGATGAGAAATGTGATTTGTCATATTTCCCACTCGTGGCCTTCGTACATATTTTCCTACACGTGTTCCAATGCATTTTTGAATCTTTGAATCTCCCATAAACGTATAAAAATTCGCGATCTATGGGCTACCATCTCGCACAAAATCATAGGCGATTCGGTTATTCTGTTTTCTAGCGAAGCTTCGAAAAACGTCGCGTTGCGTCGTGTCGTATCGTGTCGTGCAGAACCGGTAATGACGTGAAAGTGCATCCAGGAGCGAAGGAGCGATCTAACCAGCGGGCCTCCGTTCCCCTGGCAGTCTTGTTTCGTTCGACACAGTCTCCTTGGCTCGTAGTCGGCTCCGACTCGATCGAAGAAATTGTTCCTCGCCAGTCTCGACTATCGATCCGTTTATGCAATCGAACGTAAAAAGAGAATAAAAAATCGCTCGCTAATTTTCGACTTTATTCGTCTGGGAAATCGAGTCCGAATTTCTCATGACAGCTGTCTATGATCATTCCCGCGCACCTGTGTTAGATAGCGCTGGCCGATATTTTGCATCGCGTTATTAACAGGCACGTTACGGAAGAAGATAACGATTAAAAAATTGATAGAAGAAAGTGAATTATCTGAAATCTGTGAAGACCGACTGTACGTGGTAAAAATTAAAGAAACTAATAAAGGCGCAACGCGACAGTGTCAAGTGCATTCTATCGGATAAAATTTTCGGATATCGCGTAATTTTGCGCCAAGTGCGCTAATTTCTTCGCTGCTGGTATTTCTAATAGCAGTCGACGGCGCGTCTTAAATACTCGAGTTTGTGTATACGTGCACGCGTATGTTCGTGTTTGTACGCGCGCGTGTTTCGTTCTATTGTAATTGCTGACTTTTTTTGCATAGGTATCAAGAAGCGAACGATATTGAACCGGAAGAAGAAGAGGACAAAGCGTGGAAGCGCAAGTACATGGAACTAATCTCGTCGGATAAAGGTTGTTGCCTCGCAAAGAACGGACGATTATCGGAGGTATTTGGTACAGTGCATAGAAACTAAGAGCGTAAATCGATATTCGGGGGATAGTCGGCAAAGGCTAACGAAACGAAACGAAATTCAGTTTTACGATGACGTTGGCGCGCCTTCACGCGGCAAATATACCGAAGAAACGTTGATGAAGCTGAAAGGAATCGTTTCTACGGCTGAAAGATGACCGTCGCGATGGAGCACAAGCGTAAGAGCTCGTGGGATTCGAAGGTGAGACGAATGTGGCGCACTTTCCCCCTGTACGCGCTTTCCTCGTTACCATCTTACTCGAGTCTCGCGGTTAATTAACTAGCTGGTCCCCGTGTGAAATCGTACGTGAAAAGAAAACGTAAAATCGATGAGAAACGATGAACGGTCGACAAAAATGCCCATTGTCTCGAACGAAAGTGTAACGCGGAACGATGTTTCCTCCCCGGTAGAAACTTTCGGAATGGCATTAACACGCTTTAAAATAGCAGACTGCAAACGCGATCCGCGAAGAAATCGTAAGCTAAAGCTACGTGAATTATTTTTGCGGTTACGTTGCACGTGCTCATTAACTGAATTACTTGCGCACGCTGCGGCAAACTGATAACTTGCGCAAACGGCCGAATCACCCTTCAGGCGGAACGGCGAGGTGCAAAAAGGAACGAAAAGAACTTTTATCGCTGTTATTCTTCTATCGGGAAGATCGCGTTGTTAACACCAGAACTATCGATTTTTAATACGTGGCAATATATTAATACTAATATTTGATATTTAATATTTGATCATAGATACAATATACATACTTACTTAGAATTAACTCTCAACGTTTATAGAAATCTTTTCCGGGTATACTATGTATTACGCAAAAGATTTTATAAGACGCGTGACATGGCATGGTTATCGCCTTTGGACTGGATTTTTATGTAAATTCATATTTTTGTAAATATAGTTAAAAAAGAGAACATGGAACTTTAATCGAGAACTCTTTTACTCAACAAATATTATTAGAAACGTTATACCTTGGATATTTTTCGTATTACGTGTATTTCGTGGAAATTTGCACTTTTAAATTTCGTATAAATGCATAAAAATCCACAATGTAAAAACGACGATTTGATTGGCTGGGTAATTTTTGCGTTAATATCGGAGGAGCGTCCTGCAATGCGTCGTTTCTCCGCAGACTCATCGACCTTGTTCTCCATTGACCCCGAATGATGCGGCGTATGATGCCGAATACCTACGCACTCGATGGAGAACTAGGTTGACTGAAACAAAGAACGATGTGTTAGCTGGGTTCGGTTACCTTGGGTTAAGCCGACATCTCCTCTCTTCTCGATATACCGTTACTCCGCTAGTAGCACCCAATCTGTCGATTGGTATTCCGCTCGAGTTGTACGAATGACATTTGTCACGTGCTGCGTGATGGTTTTCAGAGAATTCCCCATTAAAACCTACGCGCTTAACGCTCACTTTTCGTTACTTGACCCTTTCGAGGCTAATGGCACAATACGTCTCGTAGTAACTGTAATAACTTCTAAACAAACTGCTGGATTCATTTTTAAAACTTTTCCGACATCGCTGACACCTATTTTAAGACACCCGATTCCGTGACAAATGGAAAAGAATTAAAAATTATGCCGAGTCTATGCTTTTCAAATTTGGCTGAATCACGGGTGTCTATGTTACCATTATATTAATGTGGTTGCTTGTTTTCCAAGTTTAAGTTGCTTTTCTGTAACAGACAGAAGGTAAATTTACCATGTTCTGTCCCCTTTGAACGATATATTTAGACAAATTTATTTTTGAAGCGAGTTTATTCGTCACACACAGGTCTTTTCGTATTGTTCTTGGTTCATCGCTATAAAGTAGGCATTTGGAACTGCTGATGAAAGTGATTAATATAGAAGGGTTAATAGGACTTGGCGGGTCAATATCCAATAAACTCTATCGATATCGTAAAGTGGAAGAAGGCGGAGGTTACGAAAGGCGCCAGACCTTCCTCCCCGCCCGGAGAAAACGAGAGAAAACGATTGTCGTTAGTAGATAAGAGTCGCTTTAAGGCGATAACGATTGCTCTGCATTTAACTATTGGTCTGTTATGGTTAGGTGCACGCACGTGCTCCGTGTACCGGCACACCGCTAGCCGATTGTAATTTCAAGCAAGCAGAACTCGTTCCTAGATTCTTGCTCTTTTGGAAAGGTAGTCCGACGTTTGGAATAACGGTAATAACGGTCAAGAAAGTCACGAGGAACCGGGCGAGCCAATGAAACTTGGTAGATTCTTTCCGTGGGTCGATGACACCGTTTCTTTCTTTCTGCGACAGACAGTCGTTCGATTGACGTCTACCTTTATCTCGAATTTAGAGAAATTCGTGCGACTACGCTTCAATCGTAAGAAAGTGGTAGAAGAGTACGTAGTACCGTCCATAACTTGTTGTCGCGTATTGTTCATATTTTTATCGCACTTTCAACGTTATAATAGAAAAACTCTGCGGCAGATTCTTTACCTTTTTGCATATCCAGGCTAAAAGATTGGAACGAGAAATATATACGCATCGTTCGGATTTCACGCTTATCTTTGATTTTGCAATAATTTGAAAGCGTCGGCTTGGCTGACGCCAACGGCGAAAATCGACAAAGAAAAACCGATCTGACGATCTATTCTTACGGTTGGACGATTATCGTTCGACTCTATCCTAGCGGAACAAGAATGATCGAACTGACTTTCACGAAAACATCGCCAATGGAAAGCGCTTTTCTAACGTGCTCCGTCAGCTCTTGATTTTTCTCGGTCTTAAAGTCATCGACCGTGTCCATTAACGGAAGCCTTCTCAACTAGTCCGAGCGCATTTTAATCTCTTCGACCGATCTCTCTGGGCCTCGTCGTTTACCGACACTGAATTCTACTTTCCACACCTGATGCGCTCAAATTTCAATTGACCATTCTCGCCGCTAAGCATTCGATTAACCGGATGGCGAAATCATCGACAGCGATACATGTCGAAGATACTCGAACAATTTGATGCCTAAGTGCGGGAAATCCGTATAAAACGATACTCTTTAGATCGTTTCGGATCTGTGTAACTTCTTATCTCGCGAAGCAAATTCTCCAATTATAATTGTAATCGCTAGATACCTTCACGATGAACATTTATCCGTAATTTTGTAATGTAAGATATCAGAAATGAGCAAATATTTGCATACTCGTAGACTGTAGCACACGTCCTCGGCACAGTACGATATAGAATTAAAATTCGTAAATTGACATCGATACGGTGTCTGTGTTCCAATACTCCAATTATATCGAACTTCCAACGTGTTTATGCCACTTATCTTTCTTTTAATCTTTCTCGTTGTTTCGTCGCGGATCATGGGTTGCCTTTCGTCAGAAGTTGCCGTTCCTTTAGCGAGAAAAGATCGAGTCTCTTGACCTTTTCGCTGTATTGCATCGCCAAGGAAAGAATTACTTTTACCAACCAACAGTGAACGCGTCCGCTAGAGAATTTTCGTTTGCCACGGTATAATTTTACAGCCACGTATCTTCCATGATTGATCATGCTCGATTAGCACAAAAGGTATAAGCCTTATTGCGAAACGTTGCTTTATTAAATGAGCATTTCCTACGAAAACCCTGATCGAAGGCTATTATCGAATTAGGTTCGAAGAATACAAAGGTTCCGTGCTCAAACTTTCATTCGACTTTCGTAATATCTCTGCGCGCTATTGTTCGCCAAATACACCCCTCGATCGCTGTTTCTTACGTAACACGCGAACAAAATCCCCGTTTCCTTCGAACGCTGCCAGATATACTTCTTCGCTTCTGCCGATCGTTGCAACCTGTGAGTCGCGGTTTCCTTAGAAATAATCGAGACGAGAGGATGGATTTTACGCAATCGGGCGTAGGCGCGACGAAAGAGAAGGAAAACTCAAAACTTTGGTATTCGATTTGCGAGGCAAGGGAACACGTTTGGCTTTCGGACTACACTGGAATTCGCTCACACTACGTTCGAGTTTGAGTGGAACTAACGCTGTAAGCGTCAAAATGCCTTAGTCGATTTGCGACAGAAGCACACGGGTGTTGTTAGCACCTGTAGTTTAAAGTTTCCTTTCAATAAATGGGATTCTATCGTACTCGGTTAAAATGTTCTATCTGGAATTTTTTCGTGTTTCCAGATACGTTCTTTGCTTTTCAATCCTTTAGAAACGATCGTCAATCGCGAAACACGGTTACTGCGAATGGGCGACGTCATTTATTGATAACTGCATTAGTCTTGTCATTTTTCTACTTTTGGGAGGACGGTTTTTGGAACTGTACGAATACTCAAACAATTAGGCAAATATATACGTGTCGTACAAGCTGTTACAGAACGATAACTAGAGTTCTTTTAATTGAATGAAAAAAAGACAAGCGCGTCACGCACGATAAAACTTTAGTTTCGCTCCGTTTCAAGATGATCAAGTAAGACATCGTAGGAGAGCAGTTTAGTATTTGTGCGATGGTCGGAGCGCGTCGAAAGGAGCATCGAAACTTGGCATCGGCAGAAAAGGTACGATTCGCCGGTTCTTTGGTACGGAGCGTGTGCCAAGCGTAACATTTGAACGAGGGCGTAGGCCCGTTTGTGGCGCGCCGAGTATTCGCGCGAGTGCACGCGAATCGCGCTTGTGTTGGTGACGAATGTGTACGCGCATCGGTGGCGGGACGATTACACGGCCGCTTACACAGTTAGCGCGCACGTCACAGAAGATAAGCTCATTGCTCCCGACGCTGAATGTGGATTGTTCTACCGATGATCGTACACTGTGCACGATACACGTCAGTCACGAAAACCTACGCTTTTACTATAAATGATAAATAGGGAATATAACATATCCCTTAAATACAAAATATTACATCAAGGTACATCAAGACACATATCGTTAAAAAGTAATAGGATCTTTTATTGAGAAAAGCAAGTCGAAAGATATGAAATGTAATGCGTTAGAAAAATCATATACGTAAAGTTGTTATACGTGAAAATGTTCGTAAAAGTAGTAGACTTAACATTGATTACGATAATTAAGATAGTTATTAATATCGCCTAGGTGGCCTACATAAGCGGCGATAATGTTCTGTTATGTCAACGACGTGTTGAACAAATTAGAGATTTTGTAACTTGTAGTGTAATTTTATCCCAAGATTCTTAAATCTTACAGTTAAATCTTTTAATTCGTTTCATTCCTTCTAGAAATGTATTAATAATCCTGTTGGTACGAAGGTATAAATAATTTTGCGGTTGCGAGTTTTTAATTTCTTCCATAAGACAGATACAAGGTCCGATAGGTATACGTAGACTTTCGTGACTGACTCCGTAGCGTGTAAAGACTATATCGTGTATCGTGTACTTGTACACTAGTTGAATGCACGCGCAAAATCGCACGCAACTGGGATCTGACCGAGCGCATGAAACGCGGTTACGTAACGCTTAATAATATTTCGATAATTAGCACGATGATTACCCTGCCATTTACACCGTGACATGCTTACTAGCGTCTTAAATTACTAGGTGTAAAAATTAGCTCGATGCGTTAGTAGATAAACGAATTTCTGCTCAGATTCCACATATAAGTATTTCTTTGATCATATTCATAGAGACACCGATCCTTCGCACGCATCCTCGCTCTAATTACGTCGTATCTGGAAGAATTAAAATCGATCAACTTGAAGTTAATTTGTTATATTTTAGTTTCATAATTGTAGAAATATCTAGATGAAGATTATCCCGACTGACAGGTTAAGCGACGTTCATTATCTCTAATTAACACGATAAAAATCGCTTCGGTAGGAATTCTTTCGCGTAGTCCGTAAGCGGAAGTAGGAGAATTGTTAATGCGAATCGTGCCTCGCCAAGAAATCTTAGTAATCCCTGCTCTGTCGTGTCTAATCCAATCTAGCGAGAGAAGAAAGGAGGGGTACGATGAATTCCCAACGTTTCTCTAAGCGAGAAAAGCAGTGCCAGCGACATACATATTAAAATTTCAACTCTTTGCATTCGGAATGCAATTTATTTTGGTAGAAATTTTTTGGGGCGTAAATACAGGATGTGTTATAAGATGATGGAAGCCACTTCTGGCGCGAACGGGATGCGGGAAAAGCAATGAAAAATATTCATATGCACGCGTGTCCCGTATGATCTAGTTTCAAATTTATAGCCATTTTTGTATTTCAATGATCCGCAATTGCTCGCCTTCGTAGAAAGTGCTCGAGATATCCTCGGTCTCCATGCAAATTAGCAATCGTCGTATCAAAGAATTCCGCGTTCTTTTTATTCCTTTAATCTGTCTATTCTCGAAGTGGGCCTCGTATCATATCATATCACGGTACACCTTGCATATCTAATTTATAAAGTTATTATACATGAATTCCGGATTGAATCCGAAACTATGCTCGTCGAGTGATAAAATAGCTTTGCAAGGTTTGGCAGTTACAGACGTCGGTTGCATGTTGGTCCTTAGAAATCAAAATACTCGTCACGAGTAGCTACGATGATTGTTAGACGGCAAGAACTATAAATACGTCGTTCGATAGTCATCGTGGAAGCTTAAAATCTAAAATTCTCTCTTCTTTCGTAATCGACGAAAAGGAATGTTAAAAATTCCCCGAGTACACAGGGTTAATCGAGCTTTCTCTTATAACCTTTTCCATCTTTTTTCACGCTAGCAGCGACGAATCGACCTTTCTTTTTCAGATATCGGTAAGCACGGTAAGCACGAGAAGATTCAGCCGTGCAGGAACCCCGAGTTCGATCCTGTCGTCGGACAGTGACATTCGATTTACGAGGAAGCTCGGTGGACAGTATCGTTGCGGATGCTGCGTGTTAGCCGCATTCTTGCTTTTCCTCCTCTTCTCTGGAGTCTCCATATATCTTGGCTGTAAGTATAACACTCGAGTTTCGAACTATTTACGTAAAATAGGAGCTCTGTATCAAGTTGCTGGAAACGGTGTGTTTGCCTAAATTTAAATTTGCTCAGCCAATACTCATGAAATTTTATTCCGTCGTTAATTATGAATCAGACCGAAGAAGAAAGTTAAATATATAATATGTATAATAATTCTCCGCCAGCGTTTTTCGTCCATCTCTTATATTATATCTTCGATTAAAATATATCCGATATGTAACATAAATCTTGTTAGCTGTCGTTGTGATTATCGATGCTTTTCAAGATTATGTCGTTTCTTCTGCTAATTTATGCTGTGTTTCGTAAATATGCCGGCTTAGAGGCTTAATAATTCTTAGTTGCTGTTTGTCAAGCACAGAAGGTGCAGCACGAGCGAGTACGAAGATCACTCAGCCAAGGAATTCGAAGTGCGCGGAAGGTTTCGTTCGTACGCTTTCTCCGCGGACTTATACGCGATACGACCGATGCCGTAAATGAAATTACTGCACGGTTAACCGACGCTCTGGTGGACGTGAAACTACTTCGAAATGCATGACGCTTGTTTCGCAAGACGGACGAACTCTTCACGCTGTACGAACATTTTGTCAAGCGTAAAGTGTGATCGTCTCTCCTCGTTTGCAAGAACTTGCGTACGTTCCGCTTTACGGATACGTGTACTTCACCTTGAAATTGCTTTCGATCGTACGATGAAGAAGCAAACGAAGCGTAGCATGCGTCAGAGAAGAGTCTTCGTCTAATTGGTGCAGATTCGTTGTTAATATTCATACGTAGATAACGGCGAATCCTAATGAAGGGAAGGTTTGACGGTGGAACAGGTGGATTTAAAGATTCAAGTTATAGTATTTTACGCGACAGATGGTCTCTAAAGTGGCGAAATTTCTAGATTGTTTAAGCGTTTGAATAGCTGCCTTGGTACAGACGAATAATATACATTGGCTTAGTGGGAACTGCGTGCGAATATTTATCATGGAAAACTTTTATGTTCGCATTGTACGTGTTATGTGAAAGGTTTTCAAATTTTGTTAGCATTGTAACGCGACACGACTGTCTGCAAATGTATATAGAAATTATATAATATTCATTACAACATTTCTGTATTTAGCAAAGAGTTAGTATGCAGCGCGAATAATCGTGCAAATATCGATTTATTACTTTTTTTTGTCTACAACTCTTGCAACGTTTGCCCAACTTTTATCGTATATTTTGCTTTTACTTTCAATTGTTAACTTTACCATTATCTGGTATAAATCCAAAATTCCGATCGGTCTGCTACGCTTGCCTGATAATCTGATTGTACTATCGTGTTTCGTACGAACCCAGCAGGTGTTCTAATGCCTATGAGCAGGTGTACCTGGCTGTATCTTGTCGAGGAATCGTTGCTACGATCTGGACGTGCGTATCCTTTGGTAACCGAAGAAAACCGAACAAAAAGAGGGAGAGGATGATGCGGCCAGAGCCCATTGAGGTCTTTCAGCGTGCAAACATAACGGTCCGACCGAGTTACCGAGAAAATACGTTTACGTACACAGATCGGATCTTTTATTCGCCAACGATCTACGTATCCTTCGATGAAGTTACTAGAATTCTCGGACGGGAACCGATTTACGAGAAAGGAAAGCGAATACAGTCGTGACGAAGCGTAAGGCCTGCGCTCTATAATTCTTGTAGTATACGGGCAAAGAGAGGCAAAGGTCGAAGAAGATGCACGATCGCGTGGAGGTCCAGCAAAGAGGCCTTGAAAGTAGCGAAGCTAACGGTCTGACCGAGTTGTCGAGCCGTCCTGCCTGTCACCCCTCCAACATTCGACCTCAAAGGGGGGATCCGTGTCCTTGAATCATTTCGATGCTTCATCATACTAACCGAATTCTCCTTTCGAAAGTATTTCGCGTTCAAGGAATCGCGAAACGACGTGGTACAGACTGTCAAACTCATCCAGTGACTCACGAAACTATTCGAACACTTATTTACCGTAGCAAACTTTTATCGTACTTATAACTATCTTATAGCTTCTATATACAGTTTCAGATTGGTTGCAAAATTTATCGATTCGATCCTGATAGTCGTGTGTCGTTGTAGTATCGATGGAATTTCAAAAAATTTCGTACGTCATTGTATTTATTATACTAGAAATCTGTTTCTGAGTATAATGAAAACGATGCTATTGCTGTTGACGTTGCTTGGGCGATAGAGCCACAAGCCGCAGAAGATCGCTCGCTTGCCGCGAGAAACTGTATCGCCGAGCGAAAAAATAATCTCTGTGGAGTAAAAATAATCGACCAAAGGCACGGTGAAAGGTGAGCCTCCAGCCGTATTGCTGTTGGTGGCCGATTGCCCTCGATACTTTAGTTTATGTTTACGGTATCGGTCGAATATTAACTAGGAAAAATTGATAGCGGTTTTTAATATAGAAGAACGGCTGACGCCGCGTTTATACAAACACGTCTCATTGCTATCACGTTCGAGAGAACGCGTTGTTTCAAGATGGAGTATTAGAAAGTATCATTTAGCAATCTGATGGTCGCAAGATGGAAATCGGCCGATTATCCCGCAGTGAAATCTGTTTATTTCCCTTTTCCCGCGCCCTCGGGTAACTGTCAATTACGGTAAATGAAATCGATCGATAATTATCGACATTGTAGATAACAGCCGGTTTTCGTTTCGTTCTTAAGGACAGCTCCGTGACATCGATTAATCGCTACCCTGTACTTCACAATGTAAATTATTGATATTTACGGGAAACTGCAAGGTTTCACATGTAAAGTTACACATAATGTAATTATGCCCTATCGTTCAAGAGTATCATATTTTTAATAAGATGTATCTCAATTATAAAATTACCATCATCGTTTAAATTCGAAAATTTGGAAACTCGACAGTCCAAAGTCTGAATATTTGGAAATAAAATGTTGCGTTAACTCTTGGCCCTTAACAAGTTGAAATAGTTGTTCGAGTTTGCGATATCATTCGGTAGCGTTTAACCTGTGTGCTTTCAGACACGTTCCTGACATCGGATCCCCCGGGTGATCAGATTTTCTTGGCGACATTCCGAGTGATCGAAGGCGATTCCTTCGTTTCGGAATTGGCCGACCCCTCTACCGAAGCCTTTCGAATACGAGCACGGGAGTATCGCGATCGACTTAATCTTATCTTCCGCCGCAGCTGGCTGAGAATCTCTTTCCTCGCTGTGGAGATATTGGCGCTCGATGGGTAAGTATACTCGAAGCAAGATATAATAGCACGATCGTAGGTTTACATGTTTCAAACATCGAAACGGTAATTTAACCTTCTATTAAAATTAATATTAAAAACTGAACTCACGGAGGAAAGTTTAATTTAAGAAATTTCTCTGCCTACGAACAAGAATACAAATTTATCGGTTTGCGATGATTAAGGAAGATTAGCCTTTATCATTTATACACCGGTTTATTAGTTTAGACTTTGATATCTTTAAAACAGACAATCGAAAGAGCAATTACGAAGAGAAATTCACTTTTCGAATGATGTCATAGATCCATTAAAATTGATACATTTCATTCGAAAACGAGATTGTAATTCGAAGAAAGCCGCTGATTTGCTCGAATCCGAATCGTTATTTTCATATTGAAACATCGAAAGCCGAGTTATCTTCCTTGAAATTGTACCGATCTCGCGAACAAGAGAAACCCAGCTATCTCCAGACTTTCTCGTGATTTCACACTATCCATATTTTTCTAACCGGCAACCATTTGTCGCAAATAAACTGTACAGATCCGAAGGTGAGAATTTGGCGGTACATTTCGAGATTCGATTCGATCCACGATACCAGACAATCAGCACTGCCGATGTCGTGGAAATTCTTACGCGGGAGATCGATCCTAAAACCTCGAAATATTTAACGAATCTAACGATCGACTCGCAGAGCCTCGAAGTTCAGGAGAGCTTGACAGCTCTGAACGCTCAAGTGGCTCAACAAACGACAGTTTCGACGCCACCACCAACCACTACACCACCGCCTCCTAGAAGATGCACCAGTTTGGATTTATCTTACTGCAAACATCTCCCATACAACGTTACTTCGTACCCGAATATATTGGGACACCGTTCATTGACTGACGTGGAGGAGGACGTGATCGCTTTCAGGTGAATATCAAGCAAAATTTCCCAAATAGAGCAAATATGGCAGAGGCGATGCATTGTTACCTCTTAAAGATAAGACATGAAGATGACAGTTCTCTTGCTTTTACATAGACTTAGTTAAGTTAAATTGTCCGAAACGATGCCATTAATACGTAAAATGGAAAAGGATATTTTAGAATTCGAAAAAGCAGGAATAATATATCCATTCTTCCGATATTTCATTCTTAATCTATTTCTTACTTTACTAAAAGAAAAATAATCAAGAAATTCTGGTGATCCAGTGTGCAACAATCACTTTACTCGATCGTTGTTAATACGAATTTTCCGTCACAGGGAGCTAGTGGATGCGGAATGTTACCGATTAGCGTACGACTTCGTGTGCCAAGTATTGCAACCAGCCTGCGTATCGAACCAACCGGAAGACCTGCTACAGCTGCCGTGTAGAAGTTTCTGCAGAGAATTCTGGAGCGGATGCGGCAGCCGACTTCCGGACAGAATTAAACGCCTACTGGATTGTTCGAATTTCCCGGAATACGCGGACCAAGGTGGTTGCAGAGCAAAGCCAGGTGAACGATCGTAACCTTTTGCTTGCCGAGCAACGCGGAAATTATCAAGTGTCACGGACCTTTGTAATTACCGCATAATCGTTATCGTAGGATGCGTGCAAGCACTTCAAGCGAAAGCATTGTCACCGAGAATTTGCGACGGCGTGATCGATTGCCCTGACCTTTCCGACGAGAAAAATTGCGCTTATTGTCGCGACGGTCATATGCATTGCGGTGTAGGTAGAACTTGCATTCCACGTAGCAAGAGATGCGATGGAAAAGCGGACTGCGCCAACGGCAGCGACGAGAAAGATTGTCGTATGTATGGTCAGTGGAAGCGACATAGAGAGATCGTAAAATCGGGCCGAAGTTAAAGTTTATGAGTTTCAAGAACCGACCCAACTGGTTGATAACGTTGGCAGAACATAAGAATTTCTTATGCCATTCGCGTAATCAAATACTCGCGTGCACGGTTTAACAACGATCGATAATAAAGTGCTAAAGGGTACATTTTTATAATTTGTTCTCTTCAAGTGCTAATAAATGACAGAGTTAAACACGTCAATAGCTAAATATATCTTAATTTTGAGATACGTTTCTGGTGACTTTACACTGGATCACACATATATACAAATACTTATTTTCTTTATATGATTAAAAGAACTAGAGAAATAAATGTTAATGCGTTAAAGAGAAATATTTTTGATGTATCGTGTAAAGATCATGTACGAGATCGTAAGACTGATAGCTGAGTGACGTTCGAAAGACGAGAATTTAATAAACAATAAAATATACGTGATTTATTAATAATTGCGACATTTGTAATTCGATAAAAATCTTATTATCGCTCATTGACGACAGCCGCGTTTTTTACGACCTCGCCATGTATATCGTTTCCACCTATAACATCGTTCGGCGTCATGCATCGCATACTCGTTCTTGACACCATATATTCTCCAGTATCCCTAGCACCAAGTATTCGATCCGTGAAATCACAACCTTCGGATACACCGTTTGCCGCAAAGTATAACAGCGAAGGGTACGTGGTGTTCAACGAGAAGGGTACTATCGGAAAGCTTTGCACCGCAAATCTGAACGCGACACTGCCAGGAACGGAAATGGAAACCGTTCTTCAAACTGCCGCCAGCTCCCTGTGCAGTTTACTGACTTACACGTGAGTATAATGCCCCGTGCTTTGTCTTTTGCAATGTACACAAGCGAGCTGTAATTTAAGACGCTGGAACCAGAGAGATGCGAGTGACATTTTTCTGATATCGAGCGAAATGTGTTGAGAAATTGAATTTAATTTAATCGAAGCTTCTTACTTTACTCACAGAGGGGTAAAGTCCGTGGAAGTTCGAATCGACGACGAAGAGGATGTTCAATACGTACATATGGAGGATCCATCGGCAACAGAGATTACGTTTGTTAGAGCACCCTGTCCGAGCAAGGAAGTCATGTACGTCCGATGCTCTGAATTGGGTACGTTGTAAGAGCTGTTATTTTCCTCAAGTTCACGCTAATGTATAAAATATAACTTACGTTTAGAGTGCGGTGTACAATCTCTACATGCAAAGAGCGGTAGCCGGGGACTTAATAAAATGGCCGAGCCAGGAGACTGGCCTTGGCACGTGGCTCTGTTCAAGGAAGATGTACACGTATGCGATGCTACGCTCGTGGCGGAAAATTGGTTGATTACAACGGCGTCCTGTTTTCAAGGGTACGTTCCGCTATTCCTACATACTCCATTAAGAGGTTGAAGTATTTGTAACGTTATAATCGGCTATTTGATTTTCAATGGCTCAGTGGAAATACAAGGGATGATTTCTTGCGAGAAAGACTGGGAAACAAGTTACGGTTTTATTCAAAACTTTTTTAATTCGTGTTTGATATAAAGATTTATAAAATAGTTTAAAAAATATGGTGTACGTCTTATATAAAAAGGTCTTACGTTAACAGCAGAATAGGCTGTCCTTCTTTTTAACCGCGTTACATTAAGATACACTAGAATCTAGAAAATTGTACTTCTTTCTCGTATGTTCGTCCAGGATATTCATACGAAGGCGGAGTTATTTGATTATACGAATAACGCGTGGCATTATTATAACCAAAGTTCTGCTGTAGCAATCCGTTAACAATTTCTTCTTATATAATAACTCAATTACAGTCAGCCAAAGGCAGAATGGTCCGCAAGAATGGGTACTGTGCGCCTCTCGAGCACGTCGCCGTGGCAACAAGAACGTAGAATCGTGGGTATGATTAAATCTCCGGTAGAAGGGAGTACGACTGTCCTATTGAAACTCGATCGACCTGTCACCATGTTTTCGGATTTCGTAAGACCCGTATGTTTGCCTTCGAATCAGGATCCACCAATGAATGCTACTCATTGCAACACCCTCGGATGGGCCAGAAATCGTGAGTAATCACTAGCGTGATGCACGAAATTCTTGGAATCGAACAATGTACCTCGATGCAGCAAGGTCGTGTTATTTATTTCTTCGATGGGTTACATAAGAATGCGTAATTATGCGTGCCGCTTATTTGCCTCATTCGTTGCGTCGACCTTACAATTAGAGGGATGCGAAAGTGAGATACTGGTTGCACAATATCGTTGACAAGATCTTCTTGATTTTATCTCAAAGTGTTATGTAGATACTATTACCTTATAAATATGTAAGTACCTTGTTGTGGTACTGATTTATTGTCTCGATATGATGAAAACCAGCTGTTTGTTATTGTATAACCATTGTATAACGAAACCAGTAGACACGCTGAAGCTCCATTTGTGAAAAGTGTGATAATATTAGATATATTTTTGATTGCTTACAGAATTGTATTCATCTGTTTAAGTTTATGTATTCTTAGAAGGCTTATTCTTAATTTCTGATTTATTATAAATTCCCTTCCCATTCATTAATAGTCAGTAATTATATATAACGTTAAACTGTAACTGATATTGATATCAAGAAATTAATGATACAATTGTCATCTGTTTTCCGTGCTCTCGTCGCATTATTTCACTGCTTGCTTCTTAGTGTATTAACAACACATCAGAAATTGAGAAAGCTTGATATTAAGGAAAGATCAAAAAGTATGCATTTAACGTTTCCCTGTTTCTTAAGAAAAACCTCTTCTTTGATCAGGAGATCTACTACAAAGGGTACAGCTTAAGCACAGCGCGATGGAACAATGCGAAAACATCAGTATCGCGTCCGTGAATAGCGTCTGCACAGAACCGGCCTATTCTACTGACGATTGTAACGTAAGTGACCCACAGCACATATACAAAAGACTCGTTTATCCTTTGTTTCTCGTACGACGTGATCTTTCGGTGTTCATACACAGTCGGGAATATCTAATTACTGTTTATTGTACATAGGAAGAAGAGGTCGCCGGCAGTCCTATGTTATGTCTTCAGCCGGATGATCGCAGATGGGCGCTAGCGGGTGTCGGAAGTTGGCGAATAGCTTGCTCGAAAGCTGGTGTCGAAAGGCCACGATTATACGATAAAATTTCCTCGAATATCGCTTGGATAAAATCTACGATAGAATAGATTATTTCTTAAAATAGTATTTAACAAATTAATATGAACTGACTGGGACTGAAATTGATATTACAATATACATACGCGATGTAGAATTAATTCATCAAATTTTCCTATCGTATCTAACAGACTGTAAAATACGTATTGTAAATTAGCGCGTTAGGACGTATCATGTTATCGTGGGATACATTTCTCGTCTCTATTGTATAGTTTCGTCAAAGATTCGTTGTTGTATCCATTGTTCGTAAAATATCTACATATGTGTTACAGCGTTGTAAAGAAAACTATTTCAGTAAAGTATAAGTAGTCGAAAAACGAATAACACGAAAAATTCCTTTTCTCTGATAGACTTGCGTTCACAGTGCTCATTTTTCTGTTTAATTACGTTCTTGATCGTTATTATTATATAAGACGATTTGCCTGAAGCTCAGATTTGTCGTAGATTGTCGATGGTGAATGCGCATGGTTGATATGTAAGGTTTCTATATCTATCTTCGGTGGTGTTACGAAGGAACTTGTGCGCAGAGTCAAGGTAGGGATAGTGGGAGGTTTTAAGTAGAGTTGCTGAGTAAATGCTCTTCAGTTGCATGGCAAACATTGGTCCAGTGAATACGTTGTTACGACGGGCAATAGCGTGTATACAGATTGGAATTAACCGGCTCGGTGGCATTAGAAATATGGTAAGGAAATCGCAAAGAAAACGGTTTTTCCAGCTTTTGCTTTGCTTCCGACTGCGAATAACATTACATAACCTACAGAGGCATTTTCTCCCTAAGGTTTTAGAGGGTGTCGTATTTCAAACGAGTTACGAGTCACGTTTCAATTGGACACTTTTATTTTTGTTATAAACATATACTGAAACAATATCTTTCGGGCAATGATAGCACACATGACAAATTAACTGTGCTCATCGGTACTTTTCTATCGCGATATCTAACATCAGATTGTAGTACTACTGTCAAACTGCAGATAAAATGCAAATCATTCTATTTATATTTTAAGTTTGAAAAACGAGTCAATCGTTGAGTCGTTGATTCGAGTGGCTGATGTTTTATCATAATTGAGACCTTTGCGAGAATCGTTGTTTGCTAAGGAATCGAAGAAAGGGTCGGATCTTTCGGACGTGGCAAAAATCGAGGAGTTGGTCGATCACCCGGTTGAGTTGTTCAGAATTTGGCGCGACGAGGCACGCAGATACGATGCAACGCTGGTGGACATTTGCTGTTTGTCCACCGTTTCGAAGTTAGTATTGACCATTTCGATCATTCCTTGATCATTCCTTTTCCCAAATTGTATCAGTATAGTCGTGATAGCTATATCTTGATATAGTGCTAGATATAGTGCAATTTTAAAATATTTTTATCAAATACAAAGTCGCACAAAATCTTCAATGAAACGTCTTTATTTTAGAGATTGTAAGGTGTCTGCGAGGAACATCGTTCTGCGAGAATTCGACAACGATGGTTTCGTAATTGTAACGGACAGTCGCAGCAAGAAAATCGACAATATAGTAAGCCTGCACGAAAATTTTACAGTTTCGCATCGATCATATCGCATCAAAGGGGTAACGATTTTTTTCTCACCACTGATTGAATTTTGTCGTTTCAGAACAATGTTCCATACGCTGCCATGTGTTTCCTTTGGTATCATGTAAACGAACAGCAGCAAAAGATCATGAAACAAGTGAGCAAAAATCCGACCGTCGTCGTTTCCCTTTCGTCGTACTTTTCATTTTAATTAAAGCATTATGATCGTCGTTCCTTTTTACTATCATATGATTATATTTTCACGCTACGACGGGAAAAACGATATACGCCTTGTGAAAATGGATGATTAGAGAGCCACGTGGAACTATTCCATAGCATGTACTAGAATATCGTTTACTGGAGAATATTATCTTGTTCAGCATTATTTCCGGAAGAATTCGTACGGAAAATATGTTTACGCATAGAATACAAAGATAACGTTGTTTTATATTTACCGCGGTGTTTATATTAGCATGCATCGGTGGTGCGTTTTGTAATTAGGTTGCGGATTTTCATGCATTTATGGGAAGACGCAACCCTTTAGAATATTTAACTTAAATTTGGAATACTTTTCCAAAATATACTTAACATTGAAAGAAATCTTTGCGCAGATTCCAGTTTTTTAATTACCTTCGTAAAACTGAGAAATTGCATAAATATTTGCAGATTATTTATGAGTGATGCGATTGCGTTTGTAGGTGAGAGTAGAAGGTACCATGAAGAGATTAGAGAGAGAAAGTTTCAAGCATCTATACGACAGAGAGCCATTGTTTTGTAAGATACGATCCCACGTATGCAATCAAGGACGCGATGTCGATTGGGAAGAACTGAAGCAGCGACACGATGAAATATTAGACTCGGTTCGTAGAGGGGAGAATGATTTGCCGATGCCGGATCATTTGTAAGTTTATCTAAATTGCACAAATACACAAGTTGATAAGGAATATTCAATATTTAAATGTTCTTCCAGCGTTGGATATAAACTCTTTCCGACGATGATGGAATTTTATTTCGGGAGGGATTATCTAATAGCTGATCGTATTTTATACCAGAAAAATGCATCGAACGATTCCTGGGAGAATCGTCATATAGCTGCATAATACATTACATCGATGACAACCACGATCCTTTTCTATTTGTTTTGTAATAAGATTTTAAAACAAGTATTTCAAATATTATGAAGTATTATTTCTAAAACCCAATCGCCATATATCCGATCCTTCTTCGACCAATTTCCCCCGATTATCGAGCGATCATAGCCGAGAAACGAATGAGGAATGAATTGACCGTAGTCTGCAAGGGATTGGTATAAAATACATAAAAGTACGTAAGCGCAATAAAGAATAAAAGTAGAAGGAAGAACAAATAAGATAAGTGTATCTCTGTTAATTTTCTATATAACCATAATGTAACCGTAAAATCAAAAATCAACAAAACGAATGTAAGTACTCGTCGTGTTTTTCTCCTGTGATTTTCATATATGTATCATTAACCGAGTGCAAGGCGGAGAATTCTGCATGATACCGATGCATTTAGGCGCGCGTTTCAAATTCAAATCCGTTGAGGAGTTACAACATGGCGCTTGCTCTGATCGTAATATTCCTGAAATTAAAACCAATGTATCGGACTGATCAGATCACGTGACATGCGCGTAGAATCGTACGCGCAACAAGCGGGTGGACAGTTAGACACCTATCGGCTGGAAGCAGATTTTGTGGCGCTGCATGCAGGCCTTGACCAGGCTAAACGATCTCATACTCGTGAGACATGACACTCCAATATCTGATACTCAACGTATAAAGCGTATCTACGACCCATAATACGAGCAGTGTTCAGCGGGTCGAGAACACGCTCAGTACTCCGTGAAAATATTGAAAAATGTCTGAGCGTGCGACCGTTTCTGATCGTATATCTAAAACAGTCTATCTTTTACTCGAAGATGGTTCTGTCTTCGCGGGAAGACATTTCGGCGCGGAAAAACCGGTTGATGGTGAAGTAGGTGAGTGTCGGAACACGTGCTCGTCCATTGTATTGAATATGTAGCACGTGCACGATTCTTGTAACGATCGTTTCGACCGTCGTCGTTTACCTTTCGTCGTACTTTTCATTTCATTATGATCGTCGTTCTTCTTTACTACCATGTGATTATGTTTTCACGCTTCGACGAGAAGAACGATATGCGCCTTGTGAAAATGGATGATTAAAGAGCCACGTGGGACTATTCCATAGCCTGTACTAGCTTATCGTTCGCTGGAGAACATTATCTTCGCACGTTCGGTATTAGTTCTGGAAGAATTCATACGGAAAATATGTTTACGCATAGAATACAAAGATAACGTTGTTTATATTTACTGTGGTGTCTATATTCGTATCTATTCTAAAAATTCTAGTTTCATCCTATTGAAATTTGTGTGAATTCATTTCGTACGATGTATACTCGATTGCTTCTCTAAATATATTCGGCGATTTAAAATCGTAGTCGTGTATGTTTACATTAGATTTTCGTATTTCAGTAGATCAAATCGAAGATAAAAGCGCTGTCTCTAATTACACGGTTGTTTTCATCTGGTGTTTGTATAGTTGGGAAGTTACGGCTAGAATTTTTACAAGGGATATTGTATACGAAACGTGTACTGTCCACACTGATACATTTCTTACAGTGTTTCAGACTGGTATGGTGGGCTACCCAGAATCACTCACAGATCCTTCTTACCACGCTCAAATTTTAGTGCTGACGTATCCGATAATTGGAAATTATGGAGTATTTGACGACGAGGTGGACAACCATAAAATACCATAGTAAGAGTTTCAAAAGTAATAACTGCTAGTTAATAGCTCGAGCAAAAAATTTCGTTTGGAAATCCATTCGTTGAAAATCTGTTTACCTTTCGCGATTACCTTGATTTTTCTTCGATACTCTGTTATTGTTACAAATATCTAAAAATAGATAAATTTCTTAGCATCGATGATCGTAATAAACATGTTTGCCATTACAGTTGGTTCGAATCTCATCGAATTTGGGTGGCTGCTCTGGTGGTCGGTGAGATATGCGAAACACCGAGCCACTGGCGGCAAACCAGGACGCTGTCCAAATGGATGAAGGAACAAAATATACCAGGCATATACGAAATCGATACCAGAGCTCTGACAAAGATTATTCGCGAGAAAGGCACTATATTAGGCAGAATCGTGTTCGATCCATTAGTTTCTAATCCCGTTGCTTCCTTGATTCCTCCGATAGCGGACCCGAACAATAGACATCTCGTCGCGGAAGTGGTCCAGGTACACAACAACGCTATTTATCCCTTCGAATTCGACGCTTTATTTCACTTCACCGTTTTTTATTTTAACGTACAAAGCTTTTTTCTATTTTTAATTTAAACGCGTATTCTAGTTTAGAATTTCTTTTTAATTAAAAATCGATGTTATGTCAGTTATATGACACTTGATACGAGCTCGATCATTTTTCATGCGTGTAATTTTCAATGTACTTTAAAAAAAAAAAAAAAAAAAAAAAAAAACTATGAAATCTAATACGAACCATTTGAAATAAGGTATCGAACGCTGTTCAGACAGCAAAGGGTTAAACTTCAAAGTTACTCCGAGCCTTTGGTCTTCCGTTCAAATTGATTATCGATCATTGAATTTCAGCCTATACAAAGGACATACAATTCCGCTGGTTATCCTCGCATATGCGTAATAGATTGCGGTCTAAAGTACAATCAATTGAGATGCTTGATTAGTCGAGGTGCTCGCGTAGACGTTGTGCCATGGAATTACGATTTAAACAATGCCACTTACGACGGCTTGTTTCTTAGCAATGGACCAGGCGATCCGAGCAAGTGCGAAACAACGGTGGAAAGTATTCGATCCATCCTGAAATCCGACATACAAAAACCGATTTTTGGTATTTGCTTGGGCCATCAGTTGCTCTGCATCGCCGCCGGTTGCGTCACATATAAGATGAAGTATGTATTCTTCTGCTTGCCCCTAATTGCACGAGTGTGCGATTAGTATACCGTTTCAATTCTCGTCTTGGTGATCCTATTATTTTCTCAAAAGTAGCTAGCACACGCTAACAGGAAAACGATGTTACACTGACTTACGAGAGTATTTGAACACTTACCATACAAAACTTTTACGTACATACATTCATAATACATTCGTACAAGTGTATCATACTTTCATATAAAATGAATTTTTCTTCTATTTTTATTTACTCGAAGTACTATTCGGTTCAATAATAAATTTGTTTACTGGCTTAGACATGTTATTTATTCTTTATATAAATAGCTCTTTTAATAAAACGCGAGTGAATTCATTATATCTATTTAGTAGTTCTGTTTTGTGGAAAAATTCTTGTGTTAAATACATTTGTTACATATAGTTACGGCAACCGTGGTCACAATCAACCAGTCACGCACCACGGAACCGGTCGTTGTTACATGACCTCGCAGAATCATGGATTTGCAGTCGATGCAAAACAATTACCAGATAATTGGGAGCCACTCTTCACCAATACCAACGACAATAGCAACGAAGGTGTCGTACATTCGACGCTTCCTTACTTTTCCGTTCAGTTTCATCCGGAGCACACTGCCGGTCCTCAAGATCTGGAATGCCTGTTCGATGTATTTTTGCAAGCCGTGATCGACAATGCCAGCAAAAGACAATCAATTTCTATGAAGGAAAGACTTATTAAAAAACTGAGATACAGTAGCGACAACATGATAGATTTACCTATACGACCGAAAAAAGTGTTGATCTTGGGATCGGGTGGTCTGAGTATCGGTCAAGCTGGTGAATTCGATTATTCCGGATCGCAAGCGATCAAGGCGTTACGCGAAGAATGCGTGCAAACGTTACTGATCAATCCAAATATAGCGACCGTGCAAACGTCAAAAGGCATGGCGGATAAGGTTTACTTTCTGCCGATTATACCGGAATACGTTGAACAGGTATATTGGTATAATTGAATCCTGAAGAATTCTAAAGAGCAGTCGCTTTTCTTTTCTGGCTAATTTTGATGAACTCGGAGTGGACGTAGAATTTTATGTCTTTGAATATTTCAGGTAATACAATCGGAGCGACCCGATGGTGTCCTCTTGACATTTGGCGGACAGACTGCTCTCAATTGTGGCGTTGAACTCGAGAAGAATGGAGTATTTAAGAAATATAATATCAGAATTTTAGGAACACCTATACAGTCGATCATAGCGACGGAAGATAGAAAGATCTTCGCAGAACGTATCGCGGAGATCAATGAAAATGTGGCGCCAAGTGCGGCGGTCTATTCTATCGAAGAGGTAAGAGAATCGCGAGAGCTCATCTTCGGCGATCTATACTTTCGGAAAATACAGATTCCTACACAGGCTATCGGTGCCTTTCGAAAGTACAATCTATTCACTGAGTTTTGAAATTTCACAGTTTATTCGTTATCGATATTCAATTGATTATTCACTGAAAGGAGGATATTTATTGATTTTTCTGGAAATTGAAAAGTAATTACAACTATTATTATTTACGATACTATCACTATTATTATTTCAATCAGGCATTAGATGCAGCAGAAAAATTGGGCTACCCAGTAATGGCTAGAGCAGCGTTTTCTCTTGGAGGATTGGGATCCGGTTTCGCGAACTCCAAGAAAGAACTACGAAACCTCGCGCAACAAGCGTTCGCTCATTCGACTCAATTGATCATCGATAAATCATTGAAAGGCTGGAAAGAGGTGGAATACGAGGTCGTTCGGGATGCGTACGACAATTGTATCACTGTTTGCAACATGGAGAACGTGGATCCTCTTGGCATCCATACCGGAGAATCGATCGTAATCGCTCCGAGTCAAACACTGTCTAATATGGAATATAATATGCTTCGGACGACCGCTATCAATGTGATTAGACACTTTGGAATTGTCGGCGAATGCAACATTCAATACGCGCTGAATCCAAACACCAAGGAGTATTATATAATCGAAGTAAATGCCAGATTATCTCGTAGTTCGGCATTAGCGAGCAAAGCTACCGGTTATCCGTTGGCTTACGTAGCCGCAAAACTTGCTCTTGGTATTCGTTTGCCAGATATCCATAATTCCGTTACAGGAAAGACTACAGCTTGTTTCGAGCCTAGTTTAGATTATTGTGTGGTTAAAATACCGAGATGGGATCTGAGCAAATTTCAACGAGTCAGTACAAAGGTATACATATTAGATCGGTACATAAATTTGTACAATTTTCTTCTTTTTTTAAATATAATTATTTAATGCAAGATGATGTTCGCAACTGAGCCAAACCATAGCATAAAAATTGTAAAACGACAAACTTAAAATGATTTTAGATTGGTAGCTCCATGAAAAGCGTGGGAGAAGTGATGGCGATTGGTCGCAAATTCGAAGAAGCTTTTCAGAAAGCGTTGAGGATGGTTGACGAGAACATCAATGGTTTCGACCCGTATGTGAAAAGTCCCAACGACGAAGAATTGGAAAAGCCAACTGATAAAAGAATGTTCGTCCTTGCAGCGTCCATAAAGGCTGGATATACGATCGATCGATTATACGAACTTACAAAAATAGACAGGTGGTTTTTACACAAGATGAAAAATATTATCGATTATTACTTAGTATTGGAGAGTACAGATCATACAAAGTTATCGCACGAGGTTTTACTACGAGCGAAGCAAATTGGATTTTCCGATAAACAGATAGCGGCTGCGGTTAAGAGTTCGGAATTAGCAGTTAGAATACAAAGACAGGAGAGTAATATACGACCAATGGTCAAACAGATAGACACAGTTGCAGCGGAATGGCCAGCGACGACGAATTACCTTTATTTGACATATAATGGCACTACGCACGATGTAGAATTTCCTGGCGGATACACCATGGTTATAGGCAAGTAATGAAGAAACTTAATCAAAAAGTGGACATGCAAAAAGACAGACTAAAATTCCTTTTCATGATCATAACGTGAAATGTTGCGTTAACGTAGGATTGGCTCTTATCGAATTACTGATATAACGCTAATTTCTTACAAATAAATAGAAAGAACATAACAAACTTTTAATGCTATTAAATTATCTAGAATTATTTTTTTACTTGATTTTTCCTTGTTTTATTAAAAATGACTTTTCTGGGAAGTAGAATTTATCTATTAACAAAGCAGTTCGAATGTCAAAAACAATTGGGGAATTGGGTATGTTTTTAATGAATAATCGTGAATAACATTCTCCTTAGGATCTGGAGTTTACAGAATCGGTAGTTCCGTAGAATTCGACTGGTGTGCCGTTAGTTGTTTGCGCGAATTACGAAACTTGGGAAGAAAGACGATTATGGTGAACTACAATCCGGAAACAGTTAGTACCGACTACGACATGAGCGATCGATTGTACTTCGAAGAAATATCGTTCGAAGTTGTGATGGATATTTACGATCACGAATGTCCAGAAGGAATAATTTTATCGATGGGCGGCCAATTGCCCAACAATATCGCTATGGATCTTCACAGACAACAAGCTAGAATTCTTGGCACTTCACCGGAATCTGTCGATGGAGCTGAAAATCGTTTCAAATTTTCTCGTATGTTGGATGGCATTGGAATTTCGCAACCCAGGTAAATCATTATTAATGCAACTTATGACGAATTATTTTTTTTTACGAAAATTATACAAAAATACACAGAATTCGTTTAGTTTAGAAATATGCATAGAGTAAACAAAGCACGTTATAATATTTAATCAATAAACCAAATTTCTATTTTAGGTCCTACATTTTTTGAAACCATGTTTTTGAAAATATAATTATCTGCGTAAAAGTCCGCGGTCTAGTTATCGCATTTCTAATATTACTCGCACGTAGTCGTATATCAAAGTATTAATCTAATGTAAATATAATGATCGTTCAGGTGGAAGGAGCTGACCAACTTGAAGTCCGCGATCGAATTTTGCGAAGAAGTCGGCTATCCGTGTTTAGTGCGCCCTTCTTACGTATTGAGCGGTGCAGCTATGAACGTGGCCCATTCGCATAACGACCTCGAGTCGTATTTGAAAAGCGCCAGCGAAGTGAACAAGGAGCATCCAGTGGTTATATCAAAGTTTATTCTCGAGGCGAAGGAGATAGACGTCGATGCAGTTGCGTATGATGGAATTATTCTTTGCATGGCGGTATCAGAACACGTGGAGAACGCTGGTGTTCATTCGGGTGACGCTACTTTGGTCACACCACCTCAGGATATCAACGCAGAGACCTTGGCGAAGATTAAAATGATGTCCAAGGCCATTGCCGCGTCTCTTGGCGTCACTGGTCCCTTTAACATGCAATTGATCGCAAAGGTAAATTTTTTGGAAAGAAGTTTCCAAATCAGAATGACGCGGCGATATTCATTCGGCGGTATTTATAGTCGATTCCTCGAAGTAATATTGAAATGTTGAGGAAGAAAAATAAATTTTGTCGACAGGACAACGAGCTGAAAGTCATCGAGTGCAACGTTAGAGTATCAAGATCTTTCCCGTTCGTGTCGAAAACACTGGATCATAATTTCGTAGCTATGGCCACGCGACTGATCGTCGGCGAGCCTGTGGATCCAGTGGACGTACTTGCTGGATGTGGCAAAGTCGGTGTAAAAGTGCCACAATTTTCTTTCTCGCGTCTTGCTGGTAAGCGCGTATCTTGCGACACGATGTCGTTTATGCCACGCTACGAACAAAGTATCTTGCCACGGTATATCGTTTCTGCAACACTATACACGGAATATTTTGCGTTTATTCTTCGCTGTTTCCAATTGAATATCGCTTACTAGCTTTTGCCTAGATATTCTGTGTCCATATCGATTTATAGCCATCTTTTACTTTCTGAAATCCTTTTTTAAAAAATTATTTTTTCAATAAATGGTTTGTATTTTCTATATGCAACAAACCAAGTGAAAAAGCCTTATGGATCCTGTGGCACGTTAAAATATTCTTTCTTAAAATATGAACCTGAAGAATAACGCTTTACGATTGTATAGGTGCCGACGTAATGTTAGGAGTTGAGATGGTATCCACAGGGGAAGTCGCCTGTTTCGGAGACAATCGGTACGAGGCTTACTTGAAGGGAATGATGAGTACCGGTTTTCATATACCACAGAAAGGCATCCTGCTCTCGATTGGAAGTTTCAAGGTATTTCATTCTGCCACGTAGAGATTTGATGATTATCAACGATTGGTGCAATGTCCCAGCGTGGTTCTTGATTACAGCACAAAATGGAACTGTTACCCTCTATTCGTAGTCTTCACAAGATGGGTTATAAATTATACGCCAGCATGGGGACCGCAGATTTCTACACAGAGCACGGAGTAGAGGTAATGAGTATTCTCTATTAGAAACTTAAAATATATATTTAAATATTTACAGTTACAATTCATACGAACGTGTGTTAAGGTTGACTTAAAAGAATATCCTAAAACTTAATATAATACTAACCGCTAATAGTTCGATACTTTCGTTAGAATTAATGCATACGTTGCGTCGCTTTAATCGTTTAATTCTAATGGCTTTAACGCAACTGTTGCGTGTCGACGAGATAACTGAGAAATATACAAAAGGAAGCGATAGATATGATCTACATCATTCCACATTGATCTACATTATTAATTATCTCTTATCTGATATCGTTAAACCGTTGAGAACTGTAAGAATTCGAAGAGTTAGATTACTTAACTTAGAAATTTGTAACTTCATTTAAATTTGCTACTAATCTTATACAAAACTTATACAAAACATTATAATAATCTATAATCAAACGATACTATTCGAAGGTTAGAAGACAGTCATTCCTAATGACAAAAAATTATAATTACAAAAGTGGAACAGCTATATTTTAGCATTATTAAATGTCATTTTATCACGTTTGTCTTGCTATATTAGAAATCTCTTTATTAGAAAGGAATTTTAATTAATATTTGATTAACACTTCCGCCGTTACTAAAATTCTGCAAATATAAAAATTCTATTACATGTAACTTCTAGATTGTTTGAATGAATCACGGTCAGAAATATATAAATGACTACGTAGTATCATTGCACGATATTGCAATATCTGATGAAGACTAAAACTACATAGTTGCGTTAGTAATATTACCGAGACGATCGATGGACGCAACATATGCATAAAAAATAACAGCGTAAGTGTTAAACAAGTCGCCAATTGAATCCATTAATCTGGACGTGATCAATCATAATGTAACAAATAAGACGAATAGGCAGTGGGGAAAATTGGTGAACTCTAATTACAAAGTGTGTCCCAGGTTCTTTATCAGAAAACGTAGCTACCTTACTCTGTGGATAGAAATAAAAATACACCATATAAAATCATAAGCGATGATATTGCAAATCCCAATGATAAAATTCACTTTAGAATCTACTACTGTTTGTGCAATTATGTTGCTACGAACAAACTTATGAAAATAAGCGAACTGTTTCTTGAGAATTGAACGTTAATCGTGTGTACTTATGTAATGAAACTGAGAAATTGAGAAAAAAGTGTAGCTGATCAGTTTAACAACCGAGAGGTTCGTTTATTTGTTATAGTTGTACTTATACAATACACTAACACTATTTGGTTCAAAGAAACCTGGGATACCCTAAGTAAACTTTCCGTCCTCCAATTAGTCCAGATAAATGGAGTTCTACTTATGCGATTAATTTTTCTAGATAAGCAATTAAGAATCGCGTCCAATTATCTGTAAGTATAAATAACATTAAATAACAATAAATTACAGATTACTTGCAAAAGGTTGAGGAATTTATTAGGTAACGAAGGAATTAGTCGTGCGTGTTCGCTTCTAAATGTACGTGGATTCACTTCCTGAAAGTTTTTGAAGACGAAGAGGCGGTTTGTTTGGTTGACGTTCATTGGTTTCCAATTTTGACACATGATTTTTGCTTATTGAACTTTGAGCGGCTACCTTATCATTCGTAACTTCTAAATTTAATTCGTTCGGCTCTTCGTAATGCCTTTCGTGAACGATTACTTTAACATCTTGAACGTTAACTTGCTTTTGTGGCAATTTCAGGCTCGGCCTAGGAATTGGCTCGATGGTTTTCCGTCGAACTTGATTCGACGAATTTGATTCTTGCATGAAACGATTGTTTAACGATCCAACGTATATGGCGTTCTTTGGATTTCTCTCCGGAGTATCTGGAGGTTGATTTCCTGGCTCGGAAACAGCTACTTTCTTCCTGATAACTTTGATCTTGTCGCGATAAGCTAGCGCATCTTCCGTATATCTTTGACGCTCGAAAAGTAATATGGATAGCCTGTCCGCGTGATCAAGGTACACCTTTTTCTGTCGATATGCTTGGTACTGATTACATCGTTCGGCAATTTGGATGAAATGCCGTATGAAGAAGCCTAAAAGAATGCACAACCTCGGTCCCTCCAAGTCAGCGCAACGTGTCTGTAAAAAGATAGAGACAAATAGAGTAGTAGTTTTTCTATAATCCAGAGATCATCCTATATCATTGGCAGATAAGATTAAGTATTGCGGAACACAAATAACTGAATAGTATTGTTCCTTATCGAATATACAGCGAAAAATATTAATTACGTTGTCGGTCAAATCTTTTCAGAGAAATAGAGTCGTTGAGGTTGATCAATAACAATTTTGAGAAAAAAGGTATTTCGTGATATACATATGTACGACTCTCGAACACGGTACAACGAGAACGTACGTCCTCGAAATAAAATATGTCATTCGATGGCGAGTGTTTTAGATAAAAGCGTCGATAGAAACAGCTTATCAGAAAATAGATCTTACAGCGATTTCGATGATAGAGTCTGTGGCCTTGCGAGGGACAATTAACGACTTATTGGTGATCAACCTGATGGATGCGTTGTGTCCTTGTTCCCTCGCCATGTCCCAAAAGCCTCTTACATCGTATCTTTCATTCTGCTCGGTAGGATTCTCGTACGTTTGATATATCGGAACCGGAACGTGTTGAGTCAGTTTCGGATTAACCAACGTCAACGTGTCAGCCGTCAATATCTTCAGTAACATCTCATAGTCCAATCTCGGGAAGAAATCGTCACTGTATCGAATGTTTTCCATTGCATGAAAAACGTACATTATCGGATTCTCTGTGATGCGTTTCAATTGTTTCTGCGTGTGCAGCAAATGGTTAGCGGGTATCGTTTGAAAGAGATTCCTACTTTTGATGAAGTAATCGTTAAGCCTAGGTTCGCATTGACTAATGTTGCTATACAGAGAATTCAGAAACATTAACAAACACTCTCCCAATCTACTATCTGGCCATTTCGATGGGTTCGCGTACTCTTCGATCATCCAAAATAATTTGTGCCTGATATGAGCAGTGGTTAGACCGAACATAGTATCAAAAATAGGTCTGAGGAAAGTCTTGTGAAGCATCAGAGCGATCAAATACACTTGTATTTGGGCCTGTGTCATGCAGGTTTCAAGGTATCTTTCGGCTGCAGGGAACGTGAGCTGCCATTGCAGATCCTCGAGGAGATTGATATTTTCACCCTCCGGCACGAAGCCTTCCGGAACGACGTAGCATCCAAAGTCTTTAACCTTATCCACGTCGTTGTTATTTGGCCAGGTATGTCGTGTCCTCACCAGCCATTCTTCGGCGCAGTTAGGCCACTCCAACCAAATCGCAGGGATGATCTCGTATTGTTCCACTTTACTGTACTTCAACGTTTCGGCGATCATGATTTTGTCACAATAGAGCACGCACCCTCCTTGTTTGGTATTCTTCACGGATTCCTTATCAAAATTCAACGACTCTCCCAACCAATGTATAAACACCTTCATAAAGTGATTCATAAACTCGGTGCTGCTTATATAAAACAAATTATAGTTGTATCGGCTCAAGACCATTTTAATTCTTCGTTGTTTATGATCCAGCTTTTGCAACCTTTCTGCTTTCGGATCGTAGAGATTCCCATCGGACGTATACGTGATTTTCTTGAAACAACGACGCGGAAACTCTCCGTTCGTTATCCAACATTCGTCTAGCTCGTCGTAGCTAGAGCTCTGAGAGAATTGGGAGTTCCGACTCGGATTGCAACTGCTATCGCTGCTATATGCGTAATTGTCGGATCGATATCCAGAACTGTTGCTGCTCGTGGGATCTTGACTGTTAGGTCCTTGGATCTTTTGTCGCGGCTCTTGTTTCTCCCATCGACGACTCCCTCGGTTCAGTAATTCCTCCTTCGTCTGTGGTCTTTTGTTCGGACGTTTTCTTTCTTCCGCATCGGAGGACCCATTGTCGTAATCAGGCTCCTCTACGATTTTCCTACTACGATTGGAATGTAAAAAGCTTCCATTCCCGACTTCCTCGTCACACAGATTGGGCAAAGATCTCGAATGCTTGAAATTAGAGTTCTTAACCATCTCTGATTTAGATTTGCTAGAACTGATCGAGTGGACAGATAAATTTGATCGAGATTTTGGACCGTAGATGCTGTATAGTTCGTCGTCGTCCTCTGCTATCGATGTTAGGTCCACGTCGTCTTCTCTCGTTGCTTTCCTCGACGATGCAAAGTTGCGGAGAACCTGCAGTCGCACAGAACCTGCGACAATGTAAACGCAATTTGCTTACCCCTCGAGTATTTTACTTTATAACCAGACTACGCCACGTATCGTCACCTACCTTGTTGTTTCGTTGGTTTCAACAATATGTTATATACAGTTGTATTGTTCACGTTACTATAGTGCGACGGCGGATAGTTTTCTTCCACGATGTCAATGTTATTGTGAACCATGTAAATTCGAACCGGCTGCAAAGGTTCGATGGTTGGTCCAATAAAGTATTGTTGCATGGAAGTGAAACCGAGGTGATGCGCGATGTGCTCCTGAAGAATGTCTGGAAGCAGCACGTGCTTTTCAGGAGGCAAATGTTTGTTCATTTGCATCTCGCGCGACGATGCCATAATTTCCTTCACGTGCTTGATTTCTCTGAAAAACATCACTATGTATAAGATTTTATTTTCTGCTTAACCACTGATAAAATCGTATTATCACCGGTTAAAGTTATCGAGTTTGTCGTAATCGTGGCACCGATCGACGACTAAAGACTCGCTTATTTCTTCGATTATTCGGAAGAATATTTTTCCAACATACACGCTACTGTTCACGAGTATCTGTACACTTTCTGCGTTATTGCGAATATGTAAAATATATCTTTCACGTATCTTTATTTGCTCTTGCCTTCCGGCTTTGCTATTTACGTCGTGCAAAACGTACACATAAACGATAATGGTAATAATATATAAAATACGCTTTCTCTTAAATAAAACCCTTCGGTGTAATTGAAGGGATCATAACAAGAACACTTTTCCAGGTGTGCGAACGTTTCCATCTTTTTTTTAAATAAAATATTCTCCGTGTTATGTAATTCTTATAAAAATAGCTTTAATTATATCACAGAAGTATTATATTTAACTGTATCAGCGAGTTATTTAATTGGTTGTTCAACCGATCGATCGGTAATAAGTGAAAAGATAGATCATTTCTTAAAATAATATTCCTATCGTGCCGTGAATCTAAAGCTTCCTGTTTGCGATGTGTCGTGCGAGACACGCGAAGAAATATCGCTTGCTGTACGCTTCGATGCGGCGACCAGCGTGAAGCCATTTCTGTTCCATTTTGCTACGATTCATAAAACAGCAAAAATATGCGAAACAACACACATCCACGTTTCATACACTGCACGCACGCGTCTCGGTAAACCTAACTTCCGGTTCCGTAACGAGCTCCTTCATTTCCATTTGTGATTTTGCCTCAAGTCAATCGTATACAGGCGGCGGACATCGATAGAAACGATAATTAACGTTGATTAGTACAAATAAGAGAGCAACAGCTGGATAACGTTGCGAATTGCGGCCGATGTCCAGATACTTGAGAACGGTAGCGTAACACAATTAGTACGCGAGCCTTAGAACGATATCTTACTTTTCGTAATTTCGAAAGAATTGGACGCACATCATGAGATTGTTCAATACGAACATCTCGGGATTCCTTTCGATAGATTTCCTCAAAATGATCAGTTCCGGATCGTTGTATTCCTCGCTTTTTGTAGTCGAGTTCTCGCTACTTTGAACGTTGTCGCTGCTGCCACGCTTCCTGTTTCCTTTCCCCCGTAACTTCCGCTTTAGCTTCTGATTAGAATTCCCCATTTTTAATTCTCACGGAAATTACTCTCGGAAACGATCGTTTATTGTAACTAGAAACTTCCTTCCGTCACCTTGTCCGACGACAAAACGTTATTCGTTGATTCCGACACTTTAACGGAGAATCAACGTCCGCGATCATGACGCATATAAACCCGCAAAGAACACGTATTCACTCGTCGATGAGACAATAATCCAATCGTGGGGTGCCACTGCCGATAAATACTTAGCTATCGTTATCAACAGACAACAGAATAGGTTTAATCGCTCGCTATCGGCTATCGACAAGTAAGCTAAGCACGAACGGGTTTCCTACCAACAATGTCACGACTTTCTTATATCATACGCGCGCTATGATTGGAGAATGATTTTTCAATATTTCAAAGACCAAGGGTGTTAACAAGTCGAAACAAACATATCGTGATCTTAGATCGTTCGTGTTTTCTCGCAATTTCCAAACGATCATCATCTTCGAACCCAAAGAAAAACGAACCTTCATATACCGTCTTCTCTTCCGATCGTTGTTCCTTTTTTTACACTAAAATTTCAAATATTTAGCCATCGTCTCGTAACAATCTGTAAAAGATAGGGGAATTTTGAAATACTTCAACATGTATATCGAGAAAAATGCTAAGATAGTACAGTTTAACCGAACGAGTTAAATGTTGGTCGATATTTTTCGCTACATTTATTTTCTAATTACATGGAATAACCAAAATCAAGCAAAATTTCTCCTGTGTCGATATTTATCACAACATATGTAACATACGTATGCGTAAAAGCAGGATAAATTTATATTGCAATGAAACACGGCAAAAGTTTTCTAGAGTTTAATCAGTAAACGTAACTTACACATGTCCTAATCGCTATGAAGCGTAGTTGTATATGAAAAATCAGTCGAATGACTCGTATTATTCCAAAATACAAGATATTTTAATAAAAACCTCTTATTATATATAATCCGATGAGTGTCATAGATAAAGATATACTAAGAGGAAGATTGATATATCTAATCTTAATGCAGGATAAAGTGCCGGTCGGAATAATTGCGAATGAATTCTCATATATCGTATAGAACACGTTGGTCAATTTTAAACAGTAGATTACCATGTATTTTTCAGATTGGTATATGTGCTTAAATTCTCGCTGATGTATGTAAAAAATTTCTAACTCTGATATAATATTCGTTTATCACAATTCGATATCGTTTCGAAAATTCGGTGTAGCTCGTGCTATGTATTTTAAGTTTATCGTCGCATAGATACGTTAAAATATCTATCTGAAGAATGCGATAAGAAGAATTTATTGGGGAAGGGGGGAGGGGGGGAAGTTTGCAAGAAAACAATATCCGGCCGAATAAAGGAACGAATAAATGTTTTAAAAAATAGGTGGAACCCGTTCAATGGACTTTCGAGAATATCACTGTCGATGAAGATTCCAGCCCCAGTGAACTTCGACACTTGGCTGATTTCCTTTCGAAGAAACAATTCGATCTCGTCATTAATCTGCCAATGAGAAACGGCGGAGTGCGTCGTGTTTCCAATTTCATGACACATGGTTACAGGACCAGGAGACTCGCCGTCGACTATTCCGTTCCTTTAATTACAGACGTTAAATGCGCGAAATTACTCGTCGAGGTAAGTACAAATTTTCAATATTCTTCCCTTGTTACTGGATTTGATGCATAGATCGAAGTTGTTTAATAAAAGGACAAACGCTTTCAGGCGATAACGTAAAAAATTATCTAATTCATTCGCGGAGAGACTAAATAAGCTTTTTGTATAAAAACCACGAACTTCGATTCTCTTTTAAGTAAGGAATTTATGATATATTTATGCAAATATATTTTTACAAATATCTACAAACGTGGAAATAGAATTTAAGGAGGTTTGTTCCAGTTAACCATATCAAATGCTGGTAAATAATAAAAGCGGATTATAAAAGCATTGGTTTTAGGCCCCCTATTTTAACTTCAGTCCACTCGTTCGGTGTTACCAGTTCTTAAATCTCTTAGATCTCATTTTTAACACATTCTGTGTCTTATCGCCAAATAGCCGTAGTCATGATATCATATAAATCTCGTGGATTAACGAAACTTGAAAAATATCCTTGATGTTTGATTCAAACAGATACGTACACGTTTATATATCGTATATGTGCAACGATATTTCTGTCACGGTGTTATTCTATATGAATTAAACAAACAATAGAAATCGAAATACGCGTGACTCGCAAAACTATTTAAATAACAATTATCGATCATTTCTACGAATATCTTTTCATTATTACTTATCTAAATCTTATAAAGTTTTACTTAAAATGGGTTATTCATCGCGCTATGATATGCCGTGTTTCTCTGGAATCATGAAAAGCAATAAACAAACAAAAAAGATACTCTATTCTAGTCCATTTCGGAGTTAATTATATTTGTAAAAATATGAATTTGCATAAATATCCGTAATCGGATTATTAGAAATTCACGATTATTTCAGAATATTTATGAATGCTTGTACGACGATATAATCGATACAGTGATCGACAACTGACGTAACAATGAACGTTGCTTCTTCTATTGCGTAGGCTATGAGAATGCTCGGTAAACGTGCGCCTCGTATGAAAACTCATACAGATTGCATGTCATCGCGTACGATGATTAAACTTCCTGGTTTAATCGACATTCACGTACACACACGCGACCCTGGCGCTGTTTACAAAGAAGATTTCGCTTCTTGTACCGCCGCTGCTCTTGCCGGTGGTATCACGATGATCTTGGCGATGCCTAACACAAATCCCGCTGTGATGGATCATCAATCCTTTGCCATAGCAAAAGAAGTAAGAAAATAATATCGGCTTCCTTTCCGTGACAATGGAATACACCGCTCTGACCATTTAAAAGAAATCCAAATCCTCGTTTCTTTTCCTTCAGTCTCCTGGAAATTTTATATATATGCAATATTATGTCAAAAGTGGATTTATCAGATATCGAAGCACTGACGAGGTTGTAAGAATAAATATGCTATAAGGAAACAGATTAGAGGAGAATGTTATCGCGAAACTTATCTTATATTTTTATTGAAATTCTGTTCTTTGACCTAGCTACAGCCAAGTACTTGGACGTACGTGTTTGATTCTTCTTAAATCTTGAAGGAATATTTTCAACTAAGTCTTCTACGAATTTTTGCGTCACCGAGGGTATTTTGTTATACCTACGATATTTCCTTAATTTCCTACCGATAGAAAAAAAAAAAAAAAAAAACGGAGAAATAGGAAATTGTCCAAAACGCGCCCCATAGTTGCAGATATATCGTTTTAGATATTAATCAGAGCGATGTACTTCCTCTAGAAATCTCATAAATTTCATACGAATGGAACGCGTGTATTCTTTTTGCAGCGTGCAGTTTCGAACGCGAGATGCGACTATTCGATTTACGTTGGTGCCTCGTACGATAATTACGACATAATAGGCGAATTAGCTCCAGTAGCGGCTGGACTTAAAATGTATCTTAATGAGACGTTCACGAATCATCCATTGGCCGATTTCACGTCGTGGTTTAAGGTAGGTCTCGTGGATCGGATTCGTATGAAAAATTATACGCGCAGAGATTTTGTACGATTCGTGGATATGATTCTTTAGTTATGCATAGTTTCGTTGATTTCAGCATTTCCAATGTTGGCCAAGGAAATATCCTCTTTGCGTTCATGCCGAGGGCCAAACAACGGCCGCGGTCCTTTTAATGGCTGGTTTGCATAACAGGCCGATTCACGTGTGTCATGTAGCTCGGAAGGGAGAGATTCAAATAATACGCGCTGCTAAGGAAAAAGTAAGCTATTTTTACGAACTTATTCGTTATCTCTACATATCAAAAATAATACGTCACGACTGCCATTATCATTATCGAGATCTGTCAGAAAGAGATAGAAATCAGTAAAAAATATGTGAATTTCAAGATAGAGGACAATTTTGTAACTATACAAACATCAAACGATCCGAGGGTGTAAGCTATTACTGCGATGATTATCGAGACAATTTTTATACATTTCTTAATTACATTTTCCACATACATATTTTTATCAGGGAATGCCTGTCACTTGCGAAGTGTGTCCTCATCACTTGTTCCTATGCGAGGAAGATCTTGGGCGCATAGGAGTTGGTCGAGGTCAGGTGAGGCCATCGTTGGCCACCAAAGAAGATCAACAAGCTCTTTGGGATAATTTGGATATAATCGATTGTTTCGCAACAGATCATGGTTTGTTTTATTTTACTAACGTCTTCTCTAACATTATTCTAATATTCTATTAAAAAAAAAAAAAAAAAAATGAAATTTGTAACGCAAATTCAAGTCATCCGTCTCATCGAGAGAATTTCTCAACGCATAAATGGCTTTCACTGAATCTGTAAACGAAAAAGTCGTAATAGCTTCGTTGTAAAAGTCTTTTGATTTAAAGACTGATAATTCTTATAAGTGTCGGATTACAAAGTCGATTAGTCATTGGAAAAACGCGTTAAATTACGTGGAGATTACTTGTATATATTAGATGTGCGATATTTTGGAGAGGTTCTGTTCGAAGAAGTAGTTTTGTTAAACGCGCGTTTTCGATATTCAAGCGCCGCATACCGTGTACGAGAAATCGAGTGCAAAACCGCCACCAGGTTTTCCTGGACTCGAGACGATGCTTCCGCTTCTCTTCACTGCAGTTCACGAAGGAAAATTAACAATAGAGGTAATCGAAATCTATCTTAAAAGCTTTACGATAATAACTCGAGATCTCTATCGAGGTACGCAATATCGTATAAACACATTCTTTTTTAATGTTCCATTATTACGACATAAAAGGTATTCGTATCTTGTTGGAGCAAATTCGTTATAATCTTTGTCGATCGATACCGAGCGTAAGAAAAATTCTTTTCAGGATATAGTAGACAAACTGTATAAAAATCCAAAGAGGATCTTCAATCTGCCGGATCAGCCGAATACCTACATCGAAGTCGATCTTGACGATGAATGGGTGATACCGGAAGCGATGCCTTTCAGCAAATCAAAGTGGACACCTTTCGCAGGGATGAAAGTTCGTGGATCGGTTCATCGCGTAGTGCTTCGTGGAGAAGTTGCCTACGTCGAAGGCCAAGTTCTGGTGAATCCTGGCTTTGGCCAAGATATCAGAGAGATGCAAACGAAGATGAAAGCGCAAACGATTATGAATGCTCCGGTCATTGATGTAATATCTCACAGTCGACCTAATTCGGTATTGGACATGCTGTTGTCGCCCAATTACGAAAGATACAACGAACGGATGATAACGGACATGTCGGAAGAAGAACAAAATGGTATGGAAATCTGCTTCGATGAAAGTATTATGCGTCACCTGAAATAACGTTTTTGGAAAGAATGCTTTACTATGCTTAATTAACACGTCCTACCTAGAATTGCTTTCTTTTTCTAAGATATGTTGAAGCGAGCGAAGGATTATTCTTTGCTTTAATGGCTAAGAATAGGCATATTATTATAAATGCTATCTTCCGAGCGACGTAAGGTATAGATTACTTTGTTGCGTAATAAAATTTCAAACGATTTATTCATTTTTAGTTTATTCGTTTCAGAATCATACGGGCATCTGTTGCAACCGATATCGCACAAGGTGTCGAACGTTCACTTTGCCCTGGACGTAGATTCCCGCGAGCACGCTAAGCTTCAAACGGTTCAACAACGCACCATCTCGCCGCTTCCTATCAGCAACGCGACGAAATACAAGAGCGACAGTAATCCGAATCTTGTATTGACTTCTATGTCGACGATTTCCTCGACTCACACTAGCCATAATATAATTGGACATAATATCTTGACCGTGGACATCTTCAACAAAGAATTGCTGAAAGACATTTTCAATTATGCGGAAATTCTTCGCGGCGCTGTTAGAAAAGAACGACATTTGGATCATATTCTACGGGTAAGAACGTACGCGTAATTTCGAAACTAAGATCCTATGCAGACGAGTGATTTTTTAGATAATATCTTCTTAAATGTGATACACAAGCGAACGAGGCCGAAGCTTTATCTCTTTGGTTTCTAGATAAAAGAGTTGCTATAGAAAAAGGAGAGCAGGAAAATCAATAATATAAGAGAAGAAAAGAGATATTTTCATACGCTATCTGAGCAACTTCTTAGCAATCCTAATAGATCTTATCGAATCGTACGTAACATTCTCAATGCTGAATGGTTCCACGCGATACCGTGATGAGCCGATTGTGCGGATGTTTATGCGACTTCGTACTTTTTATCCGATAATTAAAGAAATAGAATATAAACAAAAATTTATTTCAGTCGCTAAATGTACTTCGTATACTATACTTTCGGTATCTTGTATATTTTTACATATCATATGCATTCTGTGCATGTTTACGCTTTCGAATCTCGCATAAGTGCATAAAAATTCGTAGTCTAGTGATGTACCATCCTGTATGGATACTAACACTCTAATAGACGATAACGAGCATTTGGTATTCATTCTATGCGTATCGCGATACACGTGACAGAACTCTTACTGTGCAGGGAGCAATGTTCATACGATGACAAAACAACGTTCTTAGCCAGATGTATCGATCATGTATACCTAACCGCTAATAGATATCAATTCTCCCACATGTAATTCAAAGAATGATAAAGTATCTCCCTACATAACACGAAGGATTACTGAAACGTGTATGGAACGGACGTGCGACGAAACACGCTCGTCCGCATCAAGCATCTTGCACCTTGCATCGAGCCTAATTCGTCCCATCTCTTTGACGATAACTTTATGTCGATTATCGGTTCTGCACAGGGAAAGGTGATGGCGTCCATCTTCTACGAAGTCAGTACGAGAACATCTTGCAGTTTCGCGTCCGCGATGGAACGACTCGGAGGTCGAGTGATTTATATGGATGGTTCGACGTCGTCGGTAAAGAAAGGAGAAAGTTTGGAAGGTTTGCGATCACGTGTGATAGAGAGCGAAGGTTGGAGTTCGTTGTACGATGAGTTTGACACGATGATTTATTACAGATTCGGTAGCGGTGATGGCAGGCTATGCGGACGTAGTGGTTCTTCGACATCCTGAACCTGGCGCCGTTTCAGTAAGTTAATCTCCTATTTTCCACGTATTCTATTCGAACTTAAATTATTTCAGTCTCGTTCAGTTTAAGTTATCTGGAAATAAATGCGCTTATTAATATAAATGCTTCGTATTCAGAGAGCCGCACAACACTGCAGAAAACCTTTACTGAACGCCGGCGACGGTGTTGGGGAACATCCAACTCAAGCGTTACTCGATATTTTTACGATAAGAGACGAGATCGGTACTGTGAATGGCTTAACGATCACTATGGTGGGCGATTTGAAACATGGTAGAACTGTCCATTCACTGTCAAGGTGAGACGTCGCGTGTGAATTTTACGAATCTATTATTAAGTCATTCGATTTACGTTGTAACCAGCGACAACCTTCGAACACCTGTTTCGTGTTACAGATTGCTGACTTTGTACAATGTTGAACTTCGTTACGTGTGCCCTCCTGGCCTTGGTATGCCTGACCACGTGGTGAAGTACGTGTACGAACGCGGAATAACGCAGGAACAATTCAGCACCCTCGAGGATGCTCTTCCAGACACGGATGTCCTTTACATGACACGCATTCAGAGAGAACGTTTCGCCACACAAGAAGAGTATAATAAAGTAAGTGATCACGTAATGAAAGTTTTAACCAAAAAGGTTGCTAGATGAAATTTTATTCACCTTGAAAAGCCCAACGTGCGAAATCAGCGTAGGATTCAGTATTGAAAGGTTGCATTCAGGTGTCCTACATTCACACCTGTTGCCTTGTTTCCGCGAAAGCTTAGTTTCTCCACATATCCCCTACTACTCGAAAGGACCTGTAGGGATATGCGAGTTGCCGAGGAAAAATTTTTAATCCTGACATTAGCTGCCTTTTACATGGTTTGGTTAGATACAATAAATTAGAGACGCCCGCACTAACTCGAAACCGAGAGCTACTTAGCTTAGACTAGTTTCTGTGTAGGAATTATATAAAAGACAGGTAAAATAATTGGTCAGAAACGAGCATTACATAAAATGTCCACGATTGAAACATGTAGACCGTAATACCACGCTAATCTGCTAATCTTCCAATTGTTACAGCGATCCCTGTTTTGTATCTATCATTAATCTTGCAAGACAGTTCGATTATTAAATGCGACCTCGATCAAGGCCTTATTATCAAGATAAACTTATTAGTTGTTACTTAAAGAAGAGAAAGATAATAGAGCGTTCATAAGATTAAGTTTCTTGCACAAAGCGATACTTCTTTAGCCTTGAGATTTGTGTATTTCGCCAGATCATTGGAAATCTCGAAGTATCGTTTGGATTAGCGAACTTAATTAAGTTCGAGTTTTTCAAATTTACGATTCTAGTATCTAATCATAAACATAATAAAAATGCAAGACATTCGATTAACGAAGATAAAAGTAAAGAGATTTAGAGGAATAATTCAGGTAGCAATAAATAATTTACTTACTGAATTAATCTGTACGGGGCTTTAAAAGCATTATTTTGGAACGAAACGAAACGTCGTGTCACGTTCGTGTATCTAAATGCTCGTATTTTTTACAGGTTTGCGGTCATTTCGTAATAACTCCGCAATTGATGTCTCGCGCGAAGAGGAAGATGGTAGTGATGCATCCCTTGCCACGAGTGAACGAAATCAGTACAGAATTTGACACGGACCCACGTGCCGCGTACTTCCGGCAGGCTGAAAATGGTGTCTACGTTCGAATGGCTCTTTTGGCAATGGTCCTTGGCCGTATGTGGTGACGCATTCCAGGGTGGAAAAGCAAAGTTGATTTAATAGGTCAAGATCGAGTCGGTTTTAGAAATATAAGCAATAACGCACGAACCTGAAGAAAACAAACAAGACGATGCCAATCGCATTTCCAATTAGACTGTGATTCGCATAATACGGTTTTATTATCAACCAATATTTTTATATTTTGATAGATACGGATCCAGATGATATATATATATATATGCTATCGTTGACTCGAAATAACAAATCGTTATACATGTTCATTCAGATTGCATGATAAGCAGGCAATGTCTTTTTATTAAACGTTGGTGTAATTCGATAAGAATGCGTTTTGATAAAAGTTTATCTCTACGTAAGACTTTTACGAAGACAAGGAAGTTTTACATCACAAGATTTCCACTGTGTCCTTGTATCATTGTATATGTGCCTGACCAAACCACACAAATGCAAGATAATAAAATCTTTTATTTTTGACAATAGATTTATATACATTTATCCTTTTGTATGTACACGTAATATGCGTATAAATAGATAACTGGTCTAAAAGTAATATACAATTTTCGTTGAGTACGCTGGTGTAAACAGGTATCGTACAATTAGTTGATAAGGGAATGTATTCGTGATTAACGTCGATATTTCTGGCGAATTTCTTAATCGCTGATAGATTTACGAAGCATTGACAAAATTACTGTGTCGTTACAAGGCCGAATGAATGACTAGACCTTAGGAGAGCGCTTGACGATAGTGTACAAATATAAACATTCGTATTCGATACAATTTTATTCAACTCCGTTTGATTCGATTCGCGGTAAAATGTGTTCATAGTGATTTGCAAAATTGTTTGAACGCTTATCCTAGAAAGACAACTTTCATGATTATATCGTGTGTATTATATTAATGATTTTGAAACTTTATTATCAGTGTAATGAATCACAATTGTCATGATTATATCAAACTGGATCATATCGACTGTCAAGATATTTACTGCAAACATATGGTTGTTTAAAAATTAATATACGACATAAATGGTCTTAATGCATAATCTTAAACGTATAATAGGCGTTAAAAGAAAGGCGATATAAATATTTAGGCTTATCGTTATAATGGACATTTGTCTGTTTAAAATTTACGTCAATCTCTGTGAACTCTGTAAAACACATGCTTGTACAAAATATCTTGTAATTTTTATATATACTTTCAGATTTATTTCAAACTTCATCGATATAATCATGATAGCAGAATATCATTACGACGCCAATGAAATTTCAAAATGTTTCATATAACGCACGTGATATTATATTCGTAAAAGATGTTTGTTAGTTGTCGAATACTTTCGTGAGCCACTGCACGTACCTTCGTACAGATTCGAATTCCTATTTTTTATTATTTTACGATTCCAAGATTAGACGATCGAACGAATAGTATTTAGTGATTCGAGCAATCACCGAGATTGTACGTATAATGTATCATCAGCTTCAAAGTTCTTCAAGAAATTTTTTCTTACGCTTCCTCCTCGCGAGGAAAAACTTTGCTGAGCAGCCACGATAAGAGATCGATGCGATCGAAAGATAAATAGAAATATGTAAATCACAGTTATGCGGATGACGTCGAATGATCAATGAACTTCTTCGATTGCTATACACCGTTTGCAAGATTTTCTCGCGTCTCACTCCAAGCACGATAAGCCAGCTCCACCCACATTTAGTCAACGCGAACACCGACGTCATCCAGGTGTATCGCGAAATTTCTTTTCGTCCATTTTTGAAAATTCTAACCTATCATTATCCCGATGCTTGCTCCCGATCTGACGACGAAGTTCCATGAAGATTACCAGTGGCTCTCATTCGCGTTGGAGATGGACGTATCGCAAAAGGTGTCAGACTATGGCATCGCGCGTTCTTAAATCAGCGTCACTGGCACCGCTTGGGCACATATCCGCTGCTAAGGATTTCGCGTCCTCCTTTTGGCTCTTCCTCGTTCGAGATAACGGTGGCATCTTCAATTTCAGTTTCTTTTTCTTTAAAACGTTCTTCTTCCTGCAACGAAATGAAATAATCGGTCGTTGCTTTATTTCGCCGATAGGTAGAGCGAATTCTTGCACATTGGTGGGAAAATTTGAAAATGCAAATATGCCCAGGATATAGAAGAATATGTGAAATGTCTGCAAGTATAAAGCTTTCTATAATATTCAATAGAAAAACTAATCTTCCACCTGAGTTTCACTTTTTTCTAATTCGCTATTCCTACGTTCGTAGAAATATGAATTTACATAAATATCCGCGTAGCTCAGTAATAAGACGACGTAGGGTTATTCGAGTAAGTAAAATATTTGGGTCAAGGTGTACGTATATATAACGATGGAAAAAATATTAGCACGAGCCAGCTTATTTTGTCAACTTCCGCCCGAATTGCTGAAACAGAGCACGTTTTATTCGATTTTTTGCAAAGTATAGAAAACAGGTGTTGAAAACAGTTATAACGTCGATTTTACTTCCTAAAACAGTTATGAGCCTTCATCCGGAATAATTCTCTGTAACGAAGTAGGAAATTTTTGTTTAATTAGAATCTCTACGATGGTTCTTATATCGTTCCTAGACTATTTATTATAAACACATTACTATATCAATTTTAAGTTAATTGAAACTTTTCGCCAAAACTAATTCCCTATATATGTATACTTTTTATATAGTTTTATTACGCAGCTGCTTAATGATCCTGCAAGATTGTTTATCGTTTAAAGTGATTATCATAAAGATCACGTGCATAAGAAACTGCAAGTTCCGATTCAGATCTGAAATTTGGTTTTGCGCCGATAATTTTGCTCGTCGTTGTATATGCGATCTGTCATGTAATTCGCAGATTCGGTAATAAACAATTCTTAAACGATCTACATTTGAAAATAGACCACTTTTCTCGTCGTTAGTGACGCGATAAACAGTGAAATACGCGTTACACGGCTCATCCGCTGCCACCTCGATTTCTACGAGGATATAACTTGTACTCGTCGAAAAGGTAGGAAATTTGTCCGACCGATACGAATATTCTTGATTTTATAATCCTTGTACAATAACAACTTCGTAATAATTCAATAGTATGCGTATATTACTTTATTCCTAAGTTGTTCGTTGTTTATTTTATTAATTTGTTTTACGTCATGTCTTCTCGAGTAACACTACCTCGTGCTAAAGTAATGTTAAAGAAGAAACGATATTCGATACTTGTACGTACTGGTGTTTGCAATCGATGAAAATTCCCATTGAAAACAGTACCACTATAGCTACTATGATACCGATCACGATTACCACTAGCGTTACTATCGCGTCCTCTTCCTCGGGAGTAAAAGGCTCCTCTGTCGTTGACCACGACACTTCTCCTGAAACACGAAATAAGTTGCTGAACGTTATGTCGAATAATTCATTAGCTGATGGTATTCGAGATGGTTGCGTTATCCGTCTGTAATTATATTCTGCAACGGGAAGCTATTGATATATATACGCTATCTTCTTTTTGGTATAAAGCAATCTTCTGGAGTTATAAGAATTTATTCTCAGATAGATATCAAGTATTATATTCCTTTTAACGAACGGAAGGCGAACTCCGTACGTATCCATGGGAATTAATGGAACCCGAGAGAATTAAAAGAATCTTCTACCTGGAAAGGAATTGCTGAAAAAGTTTACAGACCATTTCGTGCCTACCTGGTGATAATTGCTCGAGTTACATAAATTTCCGGTCAACGACCGAACAACAGTACCGCGAGGTTCGATCGTTGCAACACACGCGTACGAACAAGCGTTGTTGGTGTATTTGATTTTCACGCGATAGATGCGCATTTGGACATAGGAAACGAGGATAAGAGATTTAACGATTCGACGCGATTGACGTCACCGCGCGCCTTCCGTTCCTGGGAAGAACTTGCGGATGACGTCTTTTCGGGCACGTACGCCACCCTGATCACATTCTACGACTGCAGGAAATGGAAGGGTCGGGGCTGCCCATTGAAACCCAGCCAGACAACTTCCATACGGGAATCTCATGTTAAAACTATTCGAAAGATATCATTATCGCGTGTTCGCTACCGCTTAGAAGTATTTGATCCTATAACAATAGCATGAGTAAAACATATAAGAAGAAACATGATAACAAATTAGTGAGAAATATGAAACATATAAAATCAAATAGAATAACGATCTAATGAGAAACTAATGGTCAAAGCAATACTTGTTATTTTCTTATAGAATAACGAACATGTATCATTTGAAAATCATGTAAAAATGCCGATGGGCAAATGAAATTTGAAACGCATTCGATCACATTCGATCTATATTTCGGATAGAATTGTAGAAAACATTAGAAAAGATTCGAGTGCATTTTCATTAGCTCGGTTCGCTGATACGTTAATAGAGGGAAAATGGTATTACGTCGAAGAATTCTGGAATGTATAAATTAAATTTGAAGCTTATTTTGCGATAAAACTGCATAATAAGAAAGCACGTATGATTGGTGAAGCAATCGTTCGCACAGATATGTAAACTTGCCAGGCAGCAAAATTACGAAAGAAATTTACTTCTTATAGTTTCGTAGCGACAACTCGTTTATGATAAATATGTTATTTGTCCGTGATCGTATTGAGAAAAAGTGAAAAACGGCATGAAAAGACCTCTTTGTCGTTGTTATCCCTATCGCATAATTTTCTTCCTATCGCGTAAATTTCTTCCCTCCGAACTTAACGGCCTGACTGCGTGAAATTAAAGCACGTGTGCCGAAGAGAATCAATCGATATTCAGATTATTTTACGATGATCTTCGTGACGTATAATAAATTAAATTAAAGAGATTACGATCGTAATATGTGACGTATTTTCCCAATGGAAATGGTGTTCAACGCCCCGCGATTAAATACAAGAGGCGTATATGTCAAACGCATTCGTATCAACGTTCTAGATAAGCAAATACGTAAAAAGTTACGTGTCATTAATAAACGGAATGGTTTACGTCTTCGTTTGATTTTACGAGCCTACTCTCGAAAGAAGAAAGTAATTGGTATATTTATATTTACCTCGCGCATTTCGCAGAAATGCTTTCGCTTATTGCGCATTATCATTAAGTACTACAACGATCGTGATAATAATTTTCGTCGAAACGAATAGCTTGATCGCATAACTGGTATTAAATTTGTGCGATCACGACAAGTTAACAAAGTCTGAGATTTTATCGGCACCTGTACGTACCAGCACCAAGTCTTCCTCCAATACCACGATCTTTAATGCTCATACACGTACGTGTAGTACATCCATGAGTTTGTTACAAGCAAATATTTGTATGCTTTTCTGCTACTAACCTGATCAACATTTCTTTTCATTATGTCAATCTATATAGATCTAATCGAAATATTCTCTCGTAAGAGATTGATTATTTTAGAGAATGGAGCTGGACGTTGATTTACGATAATTCGCAATGATATTACATCATACACTTTCGTTCATGACAGTTAACAAATTGTTTCTTTATTGAAACAAATATTTTTTAATTGGTGGTAACATATATCTTGCGAACGCTGTTTTTTTTTTTACATTTGCTTTTTACATTGGAATTTACTGTTATTCCTCGTTCATATTATTTCTCGCAATTATCCTGTTGCGATGTAATAAACTTATGGACTGCATATTTGTTTCTTGACCATCGAATTTTAATCGAATAAACGAATATCGCTTATACGTAGGCGATTGAATTATTATTAAATTAAATTTAGGAAATTAAGAGGAAGCCGAGTCGATCGGTTTAGCTTCCGAGAGATGCTCGAATAATCCTCAAATTCCACGAAACAGCGGAATATTAGTGCGAATCGGTGTACATCGACGTTGATTTAAAGCAAATAGCTACGCTCGTACCCAGAGAAAGCATCGATACCGATACAGTTCGATCTCGTGGTTTAACTAGTTTTTGCTTTGCAACTGTGAGAGGAACGAGGTATCCGACTAGAAAAACCGGAACAATTTTTTACACGCATACGCTTAACTACATTTTGCCCTTTGCACGGTCCCTTGCCTTACGTGGAAGAATGCGAACGAAAGAGAAGCGACGTGCCACCTGTTGAGCTTCGTGTATGAATTCGCGTAGGGTTTAGAGTAACTTTTTAGAAAGTACGGAAGAAACCGAGCAGTTGACTCGAATTTTTCATTTTGAACGTGTCATATAATTGGCACCGTGTCGTGTTATAATTACATTAGATATTTATGCGAAAATTCACATTTTTCTTAATATAAATAAGAAAGACGAGTCTAAACAAAAATTTATTTCATCTCCTAAGCATTGTAACGAGTACTTTGAATATTTTGTATATTTGTATATATACACACACACACACACATATATATATATATATACCTTGTATTTCAAATTGTTCAGTTTTTGTTCCAGAAGGGATCTAGAATAATTTTAACTGGTTTCGGGCATAAAGCCGCGACAAGTAGAAGAAAATAATAGACAGAAATAATAGATGGAAAATAATAACAAACGAACGCCTGTTATATAGCAATATAATGTTAATTAAATTTCTTGAAAATACGTATTCCTGCCAGGATATAAAGTGAAAGATCCATTTACTTGAAAACTTTTACACATCACTGTGTATTATATAGATTTCTATACCTGCGAAAGGTGCATGAATATTCACAGTCTAATTATTTATATATTCTTCGCTCTATCGTATGCGCTTGTTCCTTCTTTCCCTAATATACTGATACACGTAACGAGCACTGCCCATGAACATTGTCCAAGTTCCTATTATTTCCTACCAATTCCTATCGATTTCTATCGATTCCTAATAATACTACGATTTACGAAGCTTGTGAGGCATGTAAATGTGGAAAAATATACAGAACACGTACAATATAACTCATAGGTAGAAAAACGCGAATCCTTATTATTTCAAATAAATTACCTTTTGTCGAGGACGTGAGCCTGAGACTGTCATTGATACTCCTGACGCGTACCCCCATAATGATCGAACTATTCTTTTGTTATTTCACCTTGTTCACGGAGAAGCGTTCGGAATCGTCTATGAATCGACCGGTTCGAAATCACGAAGTAAACTGTCGACCACATGCCTTGAGTCGAGCAATACGCTTGGTGAGGCCTCTACGAGAGCAACGGAAACCGCGAATACGAAAGGAAGATAGAGAGTAACGGGGGAAGAAGAAGAAGAAAGAGAGGCTCTAGCTACGCTTCATGGATCGCGAGAAGAGAAAGGTGGGGCAGAGAGGAAAGAGAAACCTCACGGTCTCGATCGGAGAGTCCGTGAGGACCGACGCAACGTATAACTTCCATTCACTGTGTGCCTGTGATCCACGGATAACCTGGTACGAAAATTATTAAACGACCTGCACTGCTTTGTACAGTCCTCTTCGAAATTATTCGTCATCGTTCATCTTCGTCAATCTTAGATTAGATTTATAACAGGATTAAAGCAACGATGTTCAACGTAGTTGTGTTCATTTTCGCTCGATTCGTTATTTGTTCCTTTTATTGCAACGAAACGTTAAACTTTATCTTGTACGACTTCGGTATGACATGTACTCGACATTCTACTTTAACAAATGGATAACGAATTTTTATACAAATTCACATTTTCATGAACGCGACTTAAGAAATGGAAATTACGTAGAGACTGGACGTCGTAATGCAACCGAAAAAGAGACGATTCTTTGACGAAGAATGAATGAAAGATGTAGAATAAAAGCTCCTGTCCCACATTCCAGATCCACACGTTCCATCGCATCTCACGTTCTATGTCATTCTATGTATCTCACAAACCAATAATCCATTTCGGTATCTAATAACCAAAAAGTTGCATATTAGATTCTACAATTTGTATGTACATTTTCTATGCAACTCGCATACTCCGTATCCTGTGTGTAGTGCACAAAACATCATAGAAATATTCTAACATCGAGCATCGATATTTGGTTGCTTTTTATGTTGAGGTAATGCGAAAAGGATTATCCAGGCAGCTAATGTTTTCCAAGTTTTTATCGCGAAGGGTTAGTAAAAATCGAAATTGGAATCTCGTTTGACAATTTTCACCAAAATCTAGACTTCCTATAGTAATGCACGTGAATGAGAAAAAGTGACGTACGCACGGAAGAAAACGCTCGAGGAATTCCTGTAATTTGACTCATGCTTCGGGGATTATCTCGCATTATTGAAATTGATAATCTTTAACCTTTGACGTTACTTACAAAGGATTAAGAACGAGAAGGATTTAAATAAATACGACGTTCGTTTTCTATATTTTTATAATACTTTCGTTCGTTACATAATTTTGGAATGCTATTCGTATTAATTTAACATAAGTATTTAAATAAAGGTCTTTCTCGATTGATCGTTGACGTAGATATAGTTTCTGTAACTATATAATTTCGTTTCGACGTTGAAATGAACCATGCGCGTAAAATGAAAAAATACAAATTAATTTTCGAAGAACAGTTTCAATACGATTAAGCAAATCCGCTGCTGCTACGATACGATTGTTTAAAGAACCATTCTTGAAGAATTTTTCTGTTTCCGGTATAACTGCTTCGCTCGTAGATTAGATTCGAATCATCTATGGGTATTTTGAAAAACAGGAGCAGCATACTTTCAACTAGATTCGAATCTAGATGCGACAGATTCGATTAAATGCAACAGTTGCGTTACTTAAATAATTGAATGGACGCAACGTATGCGTCAGTAGCAGCGGATATGTTAAGGAGAATTTGGTTCGAATTATACGTATTACTCACCTTGTACATTGTACTCTGTATTTGGATCTTGATTCTGTCACGAATCGTGCGATGTTTTTATACATTTCACTCCCCTTCCAATTCATCTTCCGCTCTTATAATGCGTGTAAGAGAAATATGCATCTGCCCCGTGTAATATTCCGACAAAACCACTCATAATCTACGAAAGTACCAGCACGATATCAAGAATGAACGCACAAACAGATATCATTGTTAAGGATAGAATACGTACGTAAGCAGCTGACATTGCAGGATAAACATCGAACCCTGGCCTTATGTAATATTCTGGAAGGAGAAATAGCTTCGTGGAAAATGCCAGATAGGAAGCCGAGCTTAAATACAGGAAGGATGCTAACGCATTGAACATCAATTCCTAGAAGAGAATAAAATGTCATTTCTGGTTGTGTTAGTTGTCAACTACGGATGTTCAAGCGTTTAATAAGGTTTAACAGCTTTGTATTATACGCGCGAATATGCGCAACATGCGCATACGATTCATAGGAGGAGGATTCTTTACGAACGAAAAATGATGTTGTACAAGTTTAACGTACGAATAGAGATGATCGAATCAGTCTGTAGGATTTTTCAGACACGATGTAGCAAGCGAGTAATACCGCCGATGTTAAGAAACAGGCGGAAGACGTAGTTAAAGCTCCTTCGAAAGCTGAACCGATCGTTGTACTGTATCTTAAACCGTAATTAATTAACAAGCTTTGTATCAGTCCGCTGATAATCTGAAAAACAGATACATCTCGTTGGTGGCTATTGTTATACCTATTAGATCATGTAATAAGTTTATTCACAAGTTTATTCACTTTCTCGTATCATATTTTGAGGTACATTATATTCTGATACATGGTTCACGAATAGTTCGTCGTCTATTTGTCGCTGTTCGCGAACATATTCGTGATATATGCTTCATACATACATACAGCATTAGGTTGTCTTAGGAGAAGCGTCTTTCTTTTACAGACGCGTCTTTTACAACGATGCATCTTTATACGAACATGAAACCTAGTCTGTCAAACGTTGTGATATTTACCTTGAAAGAACAAAATGGATCATACGTAATTCGATAAAATAATATAAAAGGAAAAATGTTGTGCATCCATTATTTCCTTACAAAACGAAAGAAACTTTTTGAACGACCTATATGTTTGTAGAGAAGCTCTATATATGAAATATTTTTATATATAAATAAAAGATCGTTTCTCGAATCATCGAACTCACCGTCTCGCCCAGTTTTAGAAAACCGGGTAGAGTTTTTAGAAATTCCACGTGTATACACGTGCAACATCTGCAGTAACAACATTCTACGCCTCCAGCAGCGTGCGTGCCCGTAGAAGACATCCGGATCACCGGACCAGTTCCGTTTCTACCCATAATATCGTCTCGTCGCCGATCTATCTACCGATTAACGCTGATTTCACGATTTTCTACCCGATCTTTCACGATCTTCGTTTCCACCTGCCTGGATCGTAGTTGTTGCAAAATGCACGTAGGAGGTGGCGATTTATAGGTTCGTTAAACCGTCTCGTGTTCACTCAGACTCTTCGTTCAATCACCCTAATTGGTTAAACGGCGATTAATTCGCATCATTACAACGAAGAGGATAAATCAACTCGATGATCCGTTACAAGCTCGAAACTGAGATCGTCGTTTGATCGACAGATATACTGTACGCGTACTTAACAGCCAACTATTGTAACAAGCCGGGAAAGAACGCGAGCCGCGTCGACGAGCTGTTTGCAACTAACTGAGGGTGTTTTCTCCGGTTGATGCAGAACGTTTTAAATGTCGTTGCACCCCCTACGTCGTATTCGACACAAGGGATACCGATGTCTATTTCTGGCACGTGCTGCGCCGAAATATGTGGCCGACCAGCTGTACTGTCGACACGGGAAACGTAAAAAAGAAACATGCGATTAGGAATGTTTTTTAAAGAGACCAGAGAAGCGAGACAAAATCTGCATTCGGTGCTGGTATACACAGTAAAGTAATTCGTAGAAGTCGGAGAATAAGACGAAAGGCAGGAATAACAAACTTGCGCGATACGTAGATGAAGGATCTATAGATCCGATTTATATTCGTAGATTAAAAAACAATCAAACTGCAACGAAAATTTTACAGTGCGTCTCGTGACTATAAAACCGCGTAGAAATGTTCACATCTGTGAGAAGAAGGTTCTAATTACGTTCGTTCCAGGATATTGTACTCGATGAGATTTTCAAACTCGATTTCCCAAAAAATGAAGCCCTCTGTGCAATTTTCTTATTTCTTGATTTTCGTTTTGTTTCATGCCGCAGAACCGTTCTGGCTTTGCTTGTAACACGAATCATCGTGGATATGGTTTGATCGTTTTTGGATCGACGAACGTAAATGAGATCTATAGATTCCTCGATTGTTCGCATACACAATGTAATTGCTTACATTATGCATCGCACCGCAGTATCCTGTTCTCTGTCTTTGTACAGCTTTATCAAAACTCCTCTCGCATACGTTGCTACGTGCAGACCCACGTCCTGTCAATGGCCGTGCGAAAGTTTCATTTTCGTCGACGCTACGCTCGAATTTTCTGACTCATAATTACGTCAGTCACACGCCGATGTGCATAAAGGAAAAAAGTTAGGCTTTCTCCTACAAACGAGTAGGTAATTGCACTTAGGTTTCGTTAACCTACTCGCACAGCTCAGCGGATTCCGTAGTTTTTTTTTTTTTCTTTTCTTTTTTATTACGTTACACATTAGTACAATAAATATATGTCTATGTAATTATATATAATTATAATAAATATGCGTATGTACTTGATTATACAAATATATGTTTTTAGAGTATATAAAAACGGTTCTTGCTGTTTTACAAATAAATAATTGCCAAATTGCAACAATTTTCAGAACGATATTGTAACACGTTTCAATAGCTAGGAGATATATCGCGATTGTACTGTATAAATATATTTAAAATGTATAAAGTACCATACAAAAAATATTTTTTATTAAATTTGAAAACAGTGTATAAAAAGGCGTGTTGCGTTATATAATCGAACAATGCCCGACTCGATGGTTTGCGAAATATATGAAACGCGATAGTTGAATATATGATTTCAAAACTTGTCCGAATTCTTGTTACAAGGCGCTGTTAATGTATTCTGTACGTGCGAAGAGCAACGATCGTGCTGAGAAAATATAGCGCTGAATTTACAAGACCACAAATCTAAAAGAAAACATAGCAAACAGTAATATATAGTAAAATTTCGGATGGCTGTAAAAAGAGTGGCTTTGTTCTTTTCACTTACTGCCGCTGCCATTAATACTTCGTATCCTCTTCGGCCTTTCACGTTATTACTCACATGCACCACGTATGTTAAAGACGCGGCTAAATATAATCCAAATGCTATAGAGTGATAAAGAAGTTCCTAAAAAAAGACGCGAGGTATAAGTCTGATTGTTTAGTTTGATCTGATTCGTCGATTATTTCGTTTAATTAAACCCGATGCAGACGAACGAAAACTTAGTTACGAAATTGGGAAACTCCTATGGAGTTCTACTATACTTTTAACTTTTAGCGTACAATATTTGATCATTTGTCGGAAACATTGTGTGGCTGTATCGTTAGAGAGTTTCGACTGCTGCGAAATCGCAATCGTACCGCATCGTTCGGCTACACTGGGCCTCACCGTAAATACACAATGTGAAACTTACATAAATAGTCTTCGCAATGATAGTGGACGTTGTTAGGGAAGCTAAGCAACTTAGAAGCAAAATAAAGGTGCCGATCAAAAATGTCGTTGTTATTAGAAGGAAGAATAGTTCTGCGGTGTATACGTAACTGTCATAGTTGTTCGCTACTATTGCCACGCACACTACTCCAAGTGCCTAAAATGAAAGAATTTCGGTAAGATAAATACACTTATCGCACTTTTTTTAGACGAAAGCGGAACTTTGATAACGATATGGAAACCTAATTAGAGAGAAGAGATTAAAAATGTTGTGGATATTTGCTTGGCAAGAGTTCTGTTGAAAAATGTGAATTTTTTTTATTAAAATGTCATTCATTGTCGGAATATATCAAAATTTAGTTTCTATATGTACTATAATATTTCCGCAATTCGTAATTCCAAGTATAATTTTTATCCAGATGAATATGTGTACATTTTACGGAGTTAATTACTCCTACAGTTTGATTTTCATGATTACATTTATCGTCGAGCTGAGTTTTAATTATACGTAGAAATATTGTATAATATTTATATGTACCAGTTTACGTTAGAACATTTCTAATAAATACTTACCACTTCAAACAATTTAAATAGACCGCCAAACGATTTTAAATAACCTGTATTGATGTTAACCGATGTGGAACCGCTCGTTACCGTTTGAGTTCTAATGGTTACCGAATGCGACATTGTCATCTCCTTCTTTATCGACTCTGAAATTTTAAAGCAGCACATTACAGCTGTGGGCGTTTCGTAGGGAAACAACTTCGGAATACATATTTAAGCGAAAGTTTGTGGGCAAGAAGAAGGCCAAGGCCAGCGATTTTTGGGACGTAACCTTATTTCGTCAACAGACTTTCTTCTTTCACGAAATTCATTCGTTCCAAGAAAATGCATGCTCTTGTATATTGATTTAATTTTTAAATGTCTTACGGTATGTTTAAATATTTGCCAAATAACGAATAAAAATAGAACGCAAGAACGACGGTAATTCAACGAGCGATAGTAATGTACGAGAAGAGGATTGTAGATGCGTTCACTTTCATTATCGTTTCTTTCATCCCGGCGCACCCTTAATGTTTGCTACTGATCGATACCGCGTCTAAACTGTCGGAATCACATCTCCTTCCGGTATTTTCAAGGATATAGAAGATAGAGTCGTATAAAAAAACATTATACCTCTCTTATTATACTGAACGCAACCGTTAATTCCTTATATTTAAAAAAGAGAGAAATACTCATAGACCAAGAATCGTGCGAGTTTAAATAAATAAAGAAGAAAGATAAGTAAAATAAACGTCTAATACTTGGAATAATAAATTAAAGCTTTATGCAGAAAAGTACCTAAAATAAATATTTATTAAATAAATATCTCGTATCGAATTTATGTATACGAATTAATTTTCATAATTTAATAATAAACCTCATGGTCCATTCAAAATATACCGATACTGTTTTCGTGAATTCGAGTCACGAATACACCCGAATTAGCGTGGTTACGAGCGAGCATGTGTGAAATTTAGTCATCAGTTATTTTTAAATGAATGTGTGTCAAAGAAAGAATTGCACGATAATAATATCGGATAATTGTTGGGATCTCCTGTCAACTTATTCATAATATATTTATCTTGTTCCTATCTATTCCTGATAGTACATGTAATGACATATGATAAGGAAAAATCGAATTCTATAATGTTTTGATCTGACCAAACGTAGTGACATATTTTATAAAATGCTATTGTATGCATCAAAGATATCGTTTAATCCCTTCGCATAGGAAGACGAAATTATTAAATATGTACCTCGTCACGCAGCATCCGATAATGCATCGCGAAACAGGTATCTCGTACAAAACATCACACGAATGATTTTACGTTGCAACATATCTCGTCCAAAGTATATCACGAACGACATTGCGTCGCGAGATATTTCGTCTTGCGATGGGAAGAGGTTAAAAAATTCATGATAAGAATAACATCTAATATGAAGGCTCGTTCAAATTAATCAATTGTATGAATAGAAACAATTTGAATTCAAACAGCTTGACGGCACGTAACAAGTGTTGTTTATTTAATCTGAGATATTCTTTGAAATTTCTATCATTCTTCTCATTATCAAAACACTCGAACAATAATAAATAGTAATAAGTTTCACATAATGATTTTATATAAATACTGTTTCGTATATTTTGTATAATAGCTGTGTATAAATACTTTTTTTCAGGAATTATATTATTGAAATGTATATCGTTAAAATTGTACTGCACTGATTCACGACTCACAACCGGCAATAATAGGCGGAATGTATACAAATCTCACACTGACCTTAATAAGGTAGGTGGTCGCGCCTTGATCGCCTGCGAATGACTGAGGTGCGGACTTACGTTTCCAACCATAGCACGAGTGACGTCATGGATGATATCATACTTGGATCCGTCTTCCTAACTAGAGAATGAACTTATAGTATACACGTATACCAACATTAAATTGAAAGAAAGTAACGAAGTTGTGTACATAATAAGATGCGCAGTCAAAGTTATGTGGATTACCACAAAGCAAAATATCAATATATATCGATGAAATACAAACCTCAAGTTTAAGCATTAAAACATAGTTTTGGTAACTTAGTTATGGTTTCGTATTCTTGCAATTTTTTAGGAGTTTCCGCTGAATGAAATTTCAAGGTTCTCGATAAAATTTTCAATTAATTTTCTGACTTTATAGTCTGACGTAATTCCACGAGCGCAATGTTTACGCACCGTGTTCTAATTTACATTTATTTATAGCGTGTTGCGAGTTAAGTATTAGCAGTCAAAGCAAAATATTTTTCATTGCCATTTAGCTTGAATAATAACCAAAATCAATAATGTGATATAAAATAAAAGGAAAAGTAAAGTAACGAGTGTAAAAACAGCATATGACAGCATTTGATCGTCGAATCAGACTCGATAACAATCCTTTAATTTCCACTCTGATAATTGGTTGACGTTAGGTGATTTTGAATTATTCATTAAATATAGGAAGACAGTCGGCGATCTTTTTGCAAGCCTTGTATATAATTTCTTAACTGCCTTTTGATAAATCCATTCCACTGATGCTTATCTTTCCACTGATGTTATTCTTGTAGATTGAAAAAGAAAAGTTATACATATTTCAAAATTTCTTTATTTTCCTCATCTGACTCACTGAAATGAGAGGAAGCATTATTCGAACGCTGTACAAATGGAATTCAAAGACAATGTCAAAAACGAACATATATTTCAATGGTAATGTGTACAGAAAAAGTACAATGTATCCAGGAACACACTCATTCACGTAGTAGCGAACAGCTCTTACATCAATGAAAGTGAATTACATAAGTGTGCTTTATGTGATTGACAGAAAATAAAAAAAAAAACAAAAGGAAGAAAAAACGATGTATAGCGTTCAATTTGTGCAAATATATTAACTTTATAAAACAGATATTTATATATATATATATATATATATATAAACGTATATAACTAATGCGTGTATACATATAAATAAAAAGTCGCGATAGTGCGAGAAAGGTACAGTTAGAAAATTAAATTGGACGAGAAGTGCCGCGTAAGGTACATCGATGACCAAACTATATAATCCGTTGCATATTATAAAAAAAAAAAGAGATCGACATCCAATATGGATTTTATCGATTCTGAAACGCAATTTGCTTTTAAAAGGTAACCTTTACATTTTATTTTAACCGTAACATTTTCCTTATTATTGTATATTATGTTTGTACAGTGAAAAATTGAACCGCGTAACGAAGAAGATACACGAATCTCGTCAAAACAAAAACTTTAAGAATCGTTGATATCTCTTCGGCGCATTAACCCGTCCTGAACCAGTAGTAAACTGCATTCATCTTTGTTTTATAATCGTTCGAGTAGCGATCATGATCCCAGAAAACCGTAGTGGCAAACCTCTATCGATCGAATAGCATGATCGTCCGGTTTGATCGATTTTTAAGGCACGTATATTATAGAGTCTCTCGTTAAGCTACGACACATGATCAGGTAGAGGCCCCGTTGGACTAGCTTCGACTCATTCGTCTGTCCACGATCTTACTCTTGTTCGTAGAACGTACGATCGCGAAAACCCGAGTGTAGTAGCTGTGTCGTAGGTGCTCTTCAGGTACCTAGCGTCTCTTCGAGTACCTTTGCTTCTCTTCACTGTGTGTTACTGCTTCTGAATTCGACGTAGAGGAAATACGACCCGGCAGCGTACGCCAACGTATTAAAGATTCCAAAGACCTACGCAAATAGTAGAAGAATTTTAATCGTTATTCTCATTAGTAGGTGAAAACCGGGGCGTTTTATGACTTCGATTGGATCGTCAAACAGGTACAGTTGCTCACAAACGTATCTGGACACCTACCATAGAAGCTTTTTATCCACATATCGTGCGTGTTACATAAAGCATTTTGAATTTTTATTCATAAAAGATTTCCATAAATGTTTGAAAATTTTCTTGAGCAACTGTATCTTGTTTTTTCATTTGACGCATAGTTGAGTAGAATGGAATAAATAGATTGCAGATTTTTATGCATTCATGGGATATTTAGAAATGCAACTACACTATAGTAAAATTCATGTTACTACAATTTGACCAGCGACGAGGATACTTATGAGCGGTAGTATAGATTCCACCTGTCTAATTATATTCATAGAAACATAAATTTGCATAAATATCTGCAGTCTAGCGACGAGGCACGATTATTCTTACCCCTGCGGCAATATTCCTTGAGACCGCAAAACCTACAAGCGAGGTCCAGACAGATAACTGAACCACGATGGCAATAAAATAAAGGAAGGTGAATATTCCTGTGTTCAAAAGTTCCTGCAATTGAACAGACCACTTTGTAAGTACGAGGTGAAGTTGCGTTTGCATAATAAAAATTGCTGTTCAGCTGTTTACTCACCGTTGCAATCCAATTGATAGGTAGCTTAAGCGCTTCTCGAAGCGACAGCAGATAGGTGAAACTCCATAAAAGAGTAGCGATGAAAGCTGTTACGGCGACGAATAGAAACCAATGGGACCCGCTTACCAATGCCGGTGAAGCACATGACATACATATTATACCAAAACCCTGAAACCAATTGAAACACGCATTCCTTTAATTTAATGATTTTTAATGTCGAATCGATATTTCAATCCTCATTGTTTACATATGGGATTTTCATGTTTAAACTAATTCGAACACGACACTGCACTTTTTACGTTCTAGTTGTATTATTTGCTATGGAGGATCCCATTTAGCTGGTTCATATTAGCTGTATAATTGTCTATTTACATAAATTATTTGTCAAACATGTTATGGCATGTAATATTAAATTTGGAATGTTCGAGGACATTATACGAATTTTTTTAATGACCCACACGAAACTCCCACGTTTACACTTTAGAAGTACCATAGATAAGTTTATCTATTAATGATCAATTTACCACTGCTTTTACTTGTTACCGCATATGAATAGAAGAAAAACACGAACAGCCTAAGAAGCCAAATTGTTTTCTAATTCTTCGTTAGCTTTACATCGTATTTCAGTAAATTTCTGAACGTAATAATTAAGCGATTTTCCCAGTTCTACCGGAATAAATTCCTCGAATTCCGGGGCTTCTGCTTTCGTTTCGAGTAGTTCAGGAAATTTTGCAGACAATGTATTGAACAAATAAACATCCCTATGAGCGATCTTATCTTGAACTTTCCCCAATTTCGCGTCTCTTTCAGCTTGCAAAGCGACGAAAGGAATCCTCTTTGCTTCGAGTTCCGAGGGAACTAAATTCCTTTTACTCAAAAGAACTTCTTTCATTCTGTCGAACTCCTTGGATTTCCACGCGACGTCTTTTGGAATCGGAACGCTTCGCGCCCTTTTCTCCGCTTGCAACCTCAACCTTGTCTCCTGTTCTCTCCTAAGTCTTTCTCTCGCCTCTTTCGCCTCTCTTTTAACTTGTTCCTCGTGCCTTGCTAATTTTTTTGCGACTATAGCGGGATCGTTATTGAGAAAATCGTTCTGCCAACTGGTGAAAAGCTTTTTCCTTCGTGTCTCTTTCCAAGTATATTGTTCGAACCAATCCATTCTTTCTATCGTGCTTTCGTTACGAGAAACCTCTGCTTCCGTGAACACACGAAACAATCCACCACCATCGCCTACGCCTATCTTCTTGAAACCATCGTTATATAATACAGGAGATTCTAACAAGGTTAGATAAGTAATTGGTTCCAATGAAACGATTTGGGTAAATATCGGCTGGGTCGATTCGTTCTTGATATCCCACATCTCAAGGTTCCCGTCTTGGCTGCCGACCAAAAATACCCCAGGTTCGTTAGCCCAACAACAACTCGTATAACGAGAGGAAGTTGTTCTCCAAAATAAAGGAGAATCGATATGATCGTCGTCCCAAATGGCAAACACTCGTCCACCGACTGTCAGGAGCACGTTCTGAAGATGTGCCGACCGCGTGATCTCTACAACAGGGCCATTGTGTGCGTAAGAACAGTTTAACGTATCGCATTCGATAATGTCTGTTGAATTTTTTTCGAATATTTGCTTTTCCCATGCGCAAGTTATCAACCCTTCTACGCAACCTATCCATAGATATTTCGTTATGCGATCCTTCTCTCTTACGTCATTTTTATTCATATCCGGCGAATTTTCACCGTGTTCAGCGAGGATAGGTGGAAAGCAGAAACATAAAGAAGTAAACCGTGGCTTTTCATCGACGGTTTGAATTTTTATACGAAAACTCGGGCGAAGAGGTTCGTCAGAATCTTCATCGTTGCGAATAGAGTGTCTCGAACGAAGAGAAATATTCCAAACTGCTATCGTGCCGTCTTCGGAAGCGGTTAGCAGTTGCACGTCAGAAGAAACGAATGACTTTGTCAAGCTTCCATCTGGCTCTGTGTTATATTTGGCAGGTATCCATCGAATGTTTCGAACAGGTAGCTGATGAGAACGATGCTTGTCCGAAACAACGATAGGACGAAACACTGGTAAACTGTTCCGTGTCGACGTTCCAAGTTTTATATTTCCGTCGTCGAGATTATTTAAAAACTCTTTGATGTTCCAGATAACTATCTGACCAGTGGAACGACCTCCTATTAAAAGATTATCGTCGTAAGGGCAAAACGAAATGGAGTAAATTTCTCTGTGGTCCTGAAGTGCAAGCTGTGGACGAAGTGGATCGTTTAATTTCCAAAGGAGCACTCTGGTTTGAAATTCGGTCTTGTTTCTGTATTCGTTCATTCGAGTTTGTTCGGAAAATCTCGATTTGCTGATGTACGAAATCGCTAAGTATTCCGTGAATTTTGGATGCAACGAAACGTCAGAAACAGCTCTATTGGCTGTAAAATTGAAATCTGTGAACGACGCCTGTTCATGAAATGCAGGCGTATTGAAGACTGTTGAGATATCTTCTTCTCGATTAGATAAATTTTCAATATCATCCACGTGCAAATTAACAGCTGCGTTATATTTAATTGCGTCTATCATTTGTTGCGAACGAGCTTCTAAAAATAATTCTAAAGCTGTTTTTTCCCTGGGTTTCTCGATTTCCTTGCATTGAATAGCGTCCTCTCTTTGTGGCCGATCGTCGTCATCTTTTTCCGATTCTTCTTTCAACTGTCCCTCTTCTTCGTTATTTCCAACCATAAACTCGCTCAAAATGTCTTCGCACGCGTATTGAGTCCATGCATTTTTAGGATACTCGGGACACGTTTGAACAAATGTTTCACGAGGTTGCATATACGTCTGGACAGCCCTGCAAATGCATTTTCTATCGACGTTTTCGAATTTCTCGTCTTCGTTGATCAGCTGGACATAACTGTCTCTAAAATCATTCGCGCTTCTGTCGCATAACGTTCGACAAGAATTCAGAAATCTTCCAGGTAATACGATTTCTATTTCAAAATATTCTCTCGTGTTCCTCACGAATGTTTCCTCTACTTCCAGGTCACTGCCTAAAGAGTTCCACGGTTTAACAGTCTTTATTACTTTGCCGATAACTTTTTTCCAAATAATACGGGTAATATTTCTATTTCGCTGTCGTACAAGGTCCCTCGCTTCTTCGGTGAGACAAATCACAAATTCGTCGGACTTCAACTCGGTAGACGAATAGCCTACAAGGAACGTATCAGCCTCGTAAATTTCGATATGTTCTCGAAAAACCGCCAGTGAGGAATCAGGTGATTTAGCGAACTTTGCGACAACGTCTCGGCGCACATACGCCCACGGATATTCCAGGAACACGTGTTCGCCGACCAAACAACCTAGTTCTCGTTGCGTCTTGGGATCGAGCTTCACGCGTTCTACATTCTCGATATTTTCGTCGACCAGCGTCCACTCGTGCGGATACTTAACCGCTTTCCTTCGCATCTCGTCTTTCTTTACGACTGTCCGGTACGATACTCGGTTAGAGTCATTAGAGATACCAAGCATCGATCAAACTTTCTTATATCCTAGAAACCAACCGACTTCGATCATCCTACGTTAGATTTCTTTCTAGCTGTTATTTGTCGCAAATGAAAATCGTTCACCTAAAGAAAGTTATATTTAAAGCTGCGCGGCCTTGATTCGAGCTACGCTCGACGTCGTATTTTATTCCATTTGATACTCTCCTCGTGCGACTAGTCATATTCCTTCCCTCGTACTCGTCAACTATGAACAATCTACGAATTTAACCTACTAGATATAAATCAGTCACGACAAAGCGTTTAGTGTTGCGAAGAAGTAAAAATAACGCGCGAACCTTGTTGGCATGAAATTTAGATACGAATGTTTATAATATACGAGAGGCTGGAATGTATGAAAGGGTGAACGGGCGCGAAAGTGCGAAGGATTGGAACGCTGATTGGAACTGTATACCGAAGGAAGAATTTCACTTTCACTCGTTTGAAAACGTCGTCGACCGCGATAAACGTTCGACTGAGAATTCCTAACATCGATAGCTTATGCAACGACCGTACAAGTTATTAAAATATTAGCGACATAATCGTTCGATTTGCTTAGAAATAGCTTGTGTTTTCTTTTATCTAATTTCTATTCTTTAATATCGGTATGATGTTTTTGAAACGAAATAACGACGATTCCTAAAATAACTTTAAAAGAGGATAACTAGCTGTTAGGAAATATAGGTCAGGCATCTGCATTATTCATTGGGGGAACGATCTACGAGCATTAATGCGCCACTTTTAATATACATACATAACATTAATGGTCGTAATAAAAATGATAGCGAACCGCTCTAGCCCCATTCACTTAAACTATGTAGTAGATATGCAATTGATGAGCAGGGAACTGAAACATGACATCATCGCATTGACGGCGCACACATTTGCCGCTGCATTCCGATAACGAATAGTTTTCGCTTTTGCAACGTATCGGCAAACGTAAGGACTTGTAACGGTTTCGTACGAGGCTTTTCCATATTTCGTTGAAGCTTCAGGAGTCTCTTAACATTCGACAAGCTTAATTGGCCCGAAAACTTAATTGCCGTAAAAACGTGCAACAAATTTGACTTGAATGAAACATACAGAGAAGGCGGGCGGATGTGTAACGAAGAAAATTTTCGTGGAAGCGAATGCTCTTCTAAACTTAGCAACAAGTGTTCTACTAAATTCGAAGTTTTCATCGTCGAGTCAATGGTGATGAATGAGGACGCGAATTACTGAAATAATACATGAATTAGGTTATTGGCTACTATCGCTAAGTGTCAGACGAGTTTATCAAATAAGTGGAAAAAGTGTTTACGGCGGAAATAGCACAATAAACTCAATTAACGTGATAAAAGATATTTGTAAATAAAAAACGTATACGCGCGTGTGTGTGTGTGTAAAAATTTCTCAGCAATTCGGAGGCATTCATTTGCAGACGTATGTGTAACGTGATTGTCATTCGTGCATGTAGGAAACCGCTTACTTAAAGTCCAGATAATTAATCGAAATGCTAAGTCAGTACTTCGAAATAGCAGATAAGATATAACTCGAGGAGAAACCTTACGACACACATGCGCTATTCGTGTACGATTAGTAAATGGCTACTACCTACAGTTTGGACTAACAGTTTACAAAGCTAGATTTTTTATTCGTCGCGTCACGATCAATTAATCGAAATTAAGAAGAAATCCTGAGAAAAGCATCATTATGTGAAACAGAGTTATGTAAAACAGGGTGTTTTCTAGTTCAGGATTTAAATTATGACGATAAATCACATGTTAGATGAGTTCGAAAGGACAGTGATTGGTATTGATAAATTCTCTTGGATAACAGTAACGAATTTGGCAATAAAGTAAAGGAAATTTTAAAAGTAAATTTTATTAATTCTTACAAGTCATCCGATTCGAGTCATCGCTAGAAAACAACGCGTAACTTATCAGTTTATTAATAGACATTACTTGTTAAAGTTGGGATATTATTGTGTAAGGGAACAACGATGTTAAAACTACAGTCATATCATTTATCGGCTTGTTTCGCGCGTCATTTCTAAAACTATAGCGCTAAACTTTAGTATAATTCTGTCAGGGAAATGACGTATACTTCTTAAAACAGTGATGACTCTAACAAGTTCTCCGCTTTATCTTAAGGTTCCAGAAATAATACTTTTACAATCGGAGACGAACGACTTGGACTCGTAACTTCCGAGCAACGAATAATTATGCTTTTCATTCTTGGCAATAAATGGCACCGGAAACTGTGACTTATATGAAAAAGAAACGTCGATCGATTCGCGTAGATCGATACGCCTCGTGTTCGTTCCACTCGTTTAAATTGGCAAATACTTTCAAAATTATCAGGATTTACGCTAGTTCACGGGCTGTTGTAACTTTTTTTCTGTTTAAAAGGCTACTGTTCGCGATACAGGTCTCTGTTTATCTATAAATCAATTTGTGCAACATTACGATTTATTAAACGATTACGTAATTTCAATGAGCCAACGTACGCTATCGCGCTTGTTCGATCATAATGAAATGCACACCGGTTATAGAGAAATAACTGCGTAATTAGTAATATAAACCGCGCTAAATAACGTTACGGATTTAACTCTGACACGGGTGTGATATAGAAGAACTCGAATAGTATTTTGCGTGTCGACAAATATTCCTTGTAACGCGTTAACTATTTCTTACGTCGTATTTCTTGTATTTCCTTTCCCATGTTGTATACGTAAATATTTTATACTCCCATGTAAATCACATCTTTCTTCATCACAGTTTGCGTCATTCTACGAAGAAGAGACAAAAATTACAGATGAATAATAATGCTACTTATTATTGCTCTTCAAATATGTAAATCGTTTACTCAACCATCCACCCACGTGGTGTAATGTACGAGTTATATACCTAAGAGATTAGGTCGTGCAACACAATTGCAAGTACACATAGATATCGTCCAAGATCGCAAAACCAATAAGAAGAAGAAATATAAATCGACGCCCATATTCGATATATCTATAAAGATTCACCGTGTGATCTAATCAATTGGCTTATACTTTCACAAACATGGAGAAAAGATTTATATGACTTGAATTTGCCACTCGAGTCTCTTTCTCTGTGCTGCGAGGCGCAGCTTGTCCTTGCGTATAAGGTAGGTATTTGCGTGTGTTTACCGAGTTTACTGCATAACTTGTTGCACAAGGCGATATGCTTGGTGAACAGCTTATACACCATAGACACTCGTGAACCTAGAACTCTGTAATCGTCGTCGTGATCGATATTGCACAATTCCTTGTGTTTTGTTCGTCTGTGAACTAGCTAAAATTCATATCCTTCGAGTGTTTCTACCTGTCGAGTATTTTTCAAGTATCCAGTAATACGAGTATTATTGATTTCTCGAAATTTCTCAATAATATCTTACACGATGTAAGGAATGCAGTACGATGTTATTATCAGGACCACGATTAGCAAAACGATCGATCATTGATAGAATGTTTAAAGATAATACTTTACGAGAAATATTTGAAGATAAGAATAAAAATTCAAAGAAACTGTGACGTTTTTATTTAGAGATCCTTATTGGATCTTTTCATAGTAGATAATATCGTATATATGTATTCACAAAATTAAAGATAATACCGAAATTATACATATGCGGACAAAATACGACTGATAATATTTATGGAATATTATAAACATTAGAAATATTTCAAATAAATGATCACGTGGAAAAAGAATTATTCTATTACCTGGAAAATTCAATTACTCAAACAACGTGTGTCGTGATCAGTTCGAATAATCAAGATTCTACTGTAGTTCGTTCGACAAGAATAACAAACGTTCATCTTAGCGAGGTTAGCAACAGTATCGATGACAGTTTGTTCCATATGCACGTGTTTTCCGTTCGGCTACTGTTTAACTTTTTTTCGCGCGTTTTCTTTTCACGCTCTGTCGAAGAAAATTACTGAACGACTAAGTACGTATCACCCTGACCGAAATTCACCATTCAAATGAACCGATTTCTTCCCATTGTGTTCACTGTTACGAAGATTATACGATATTGGTTGTACGACACGATTGGGGTTATGTTTACTTGAAAGTCTTCTTAAATTCTGCCTTTACGACTCGACGTGGAACAAAAAGTTGAAACATGTAACTAAGATATCAGCTTGTTGGTAATGAATTTATTAATAGGTAAGAAACTAGAGACATAAGAAACGTGTAAGAACTATAGACTTGAACAGCTTAGAAAAGTTGTAGGATCTATGTCATCGGCGACCCTGAAATATGCTGGATTCATTCTGTTCGTGAGTATCATTGTACATGAGACATAATACATATACGAGAATAGATATGACGTACGTGAATGACACGGTAAATGACATTCATATTGTGTTAGTTGTACTATCTATTTCTTATTAATGCATTCCACATTAAGGCGTCTCGCTGCTAATGATCAGAGTCGAAGGCTGGAACAACTGGCTTGAATAACAAGTCACTTCACAAATACTAGACAGGATTAATAGAGACGATGTTTTTGGCATCATTCATCGTGGTTTGGGCATTCATTCGTCAACGATAGTAATTGCTCGTTGCAATAATTTAATCTCTTGGAGCTAAAAAACACGAAAAATTTCAATGAAATTTGATTCGAGTCGCATACGTGGATCCTATGAACGATAAAGTAGTTAGTAGAAGAACGAAAAATTATCGAGAAAAAGTCAAGGACAGCATGAATTTTTAATGAATCGTTCCGATACCGTTGGTACGGCCTCGACGTATGGCAGTAGGATGGAACTGTGAGTATGTGGGACGCCACGTATGGTCCCGGTCATCGGGATGAACATGTATGGTCATCGAACGTGTGTCTAGTTAGTAGGGACGTGTGTCGAGCGCATCGAAACTATGCCACCGACCGGGAATCATTCCAAGACTTAGGTCAATCACGCACGATCATCATCTTTAATAAAAACCGGTTCTCTTTCTCCTTCACATCATTGATATTTGTAGATTTGTTGCTTCTTCCTCTTTAAGAAGATATATTCGGTTTTTAATATTTTTTTTTTAATATTTAATCTGTTTATTTAAAACTTGAAATTGCGTATTTGAAAGTTAAGATGAAATAATATGTATACTTTTGTTTAGAGGATTTAGACTCATAAAAGTTCATTGAATGCACCAAAGATGCGAAGATATATAAAATACTCGAAGTACCTATAGCGTTTATTACGAATGACGACCAAAATTTTCTGCTTAAATAGCATTTCCTTAGCAGTTACATAGTTTCTTTAGTTCGGAAAAGTATGAATTTATATGAATATCCACAGGCTAATAATTATGTAAAATTTATAACACTTTGCATACCACGTAAATAAATATGCAACCGATAATACACCGTCTGTATCGACGAATGCGATTCGAGGACAGCAAAAGTCTCGTGAAATAAATATCTTGGTTATATTTGGTTTCTATCTGCTAGTAATCTAATCGCACTGCTACAAAATCACCGTCAGGATTTATCACATGTATATTTTTTTTGCTTATGTCTCGCTACATAAATTAGCTCATTTATTTCGACGATAGAAAACAATGCGTATTTATTTACGAGCAAATATAAACCGGAAAACGTCAGCGGGCGTGTCTCTGATTGCACGTGCGTGAACCAAAGAGAAACGATGCTTGCCGATGCTGATCACTTAACGGTACCGCCGATTTCGAGGAGGAATCCATTACGCAGCCGGAAAATAAAAAACAATCAGCTCGTTTTTATTAATATTTCTATTTTAATGACATTTTATAATTTAGAAAAAGGAATATTTTAATATGTAGTAGCTAATAGCGGAAAGGATCTTTTAAATCCAGTGATATAGTTGAGGAAATATTGTAGAAGACAAAGGTATATGTAACTTAAGACAAACAATATTTTAATATCTTTTAATATATTAATCTTGTTAACAAAAGAGATGTTTGTGGCGAGAAGGGCGGAAAAACGTTTGTGCCAAAATTAAATAAAAAGATAATTGTGATAACATGGATATGATAACAATCCAAGTAATGTATTTTAAAACTGTTCCCCTGCAAAATATGGAAATTGTGTCTTACCGTGTTCTTTTTCTAATCTTCGTATGGAAACAGAATTAATATTTAACGCCGTGATTTCATAAGAAATTATTATTACTGTTTCAAGATAGTGGATGATAGTTCGTTAATCGTTCCGTGAGTAGATTACCGTTATGCAGTTATGCCGTTGCAGGTTCAACGTTACGGTGCAAACAAAATTCGAAACTACGTATGTTTTCTTACTTTTTAAATGATAGTAAATTTCTTTACTGCATGCTCGAAAGAGTAAGTCGTATTTAGTAGACACGAAATTGCGCAATGCTGAAAAAGATGCGTGTTTAAAATAACAATACCGTGAAAAAAGATAATAGGATCGTAGTAGCAAAAACGATGATGAATGTTTGCCAAACTCCAATGGGATTAACAACATCGCAAAAATAAAACTCCGTCTAAGCGACATAGTAGCTGTTCTTACTTTGCAATACACATTGAAAAACACGATGTGTACTTATATCTTGTGTGTGTACGATATGTACCTATATCTTTGAAACGTGGAACAAACATGCGTCTGAGGTTTACTAGTACGTGTTATTCTATTTTTATCAACATAAATGTATTGTGTAGAACCAGTTGCATAAGACTACATATTTAATCCATCATATTGTTTGAAAAATACACGAATGCAAGGAAATCGAAATACTCGGTGCGATAAATTCTACAACATATTAATTTCTCCAATATTGTTTGTTTTTATCATATGCGAAGATCTCAAAAATATCATTTATCATTATTATTGAAAAAAATTTTAGATTGCAATCAGCGCTACCTTGTTTTATTAATGATTAATAACCACATTTAATTCTGGCTGTTTGATTAATTAAATTTTGCATTTTAAGAAGAAGATTAATTACCGAAGTGTGATCGATAAGTTTTACTTACCACTTGTGTGAGTTTAATGATACCAGGTATCGTTCTGAAGTAGGACACGTTCAACGTAATGCCTAACAGAGGGTTAGGTTGAACCGGTTCCGTCTTTACGGTAGGCACCTGTCGAGGATTGTTGCTGGCGTTATTGCTGGAACCGTCCATTGTCACAACGGTCTCCGACATCATATTATGTTTTCTTCGCGCCAAATATACCACGACGTAATTCGACGTATATTCGTCAGTGAAAGGAGTACCGGTGTGAATATGAACACTAATAGAAAATAAAGATAACCGGTACCGCGATTGCCAAGTTCGGAACACCTGTTGGTTCACCACGGCCCGCACGGAGGCCTCACTATTGAATACTACCTACGTATTAGCCAACAACCCGCTGTTCCCCTACCGTATTCTATTTTCCCCCACTTTTATACAATTCCTCCTTTAACTTGTCAACGAAGTTGAAACCAATCGCCACGTCTTACGAATTTTCTGGCTCTTCCACTTCTTCCTTATCTATGCCAACCGATAAATACATTTCGTTCAATTTTGTACCTCCTTTTTAAAAATTCCATAAATTTTTAATATTCTTCCCGTGTAAACTTTATCATATTCGCTTTAGATCTCGGTTTATAATTCAATACAGAATTGCATCATGAATATTTGATAATCATGTAAAATATCTCTTCGTATCCCTACTTTAGAAAATATGCGATTATTGAAATGTAGAATATCTTGTAACTTAATAAAGCGTGTTTTTAGAACAAAGTAGCTGTTAATTAAAATTTATGTGTGGGAATATCAATACTCTAGTAAATGTATTTTTTTCGAAGAATAAAAAATGATGTATAATCTATTTGACTTAACTTCATTAATGAAATTATTGATATGAGGATGTATTTTTAAATAGATGCGCCTTGGCATGGTTACAAGAGAATTTGGAAAATTATTGGTCACTAAAATAGAGATTGTACATAGACGGAGCGTAGAGGTAATGGCGACCCAATAGCTTGCGATTGCGCGTTATATACAACAGCGTTAACCAATAAAGAAATTGCCCTAACGGAATCGACGTTGACACATCCCACTAAGAGAGTTGTTTTGTTCATCACTTGTGGCTTATCAATGATGTTTCAAGTGCCTCTCATGACGTTTAAGACGTGTAATTTCGTGTTTTTTACATAAAGTAGTGAAACGTTGACCAGAGGCTTTGTGCATCGTGATAGGAGTATTGTATTTTATCGATCATCTTTTTAGAGGTGTAGTATTTAAACTTGTATCTAGGTATAAACATTTGTGTAAGATACCTTAGATATCCAGTGCATTCATCGCATTGGTATGCGGATGATCGTCGGCTGGATTACGATATTATATATATTATTTCATATTTACTATGTTTTAAATTTCATACATCTATTTCTGTTTTGTTTATACTGTCACTGTTTTAAATTACGATAAATAATTTTACATCCTTGTTTATTGCTTCATTTCACAATTAATAAACAAATTGCTCCTTAAAAACATATTTTATATAGGTACACTTTTTTTCAGCAAAATCTATACAAAATGTCTCTGTATCCAACTCTCGAAGACTTGAAGGTGGATCATATGATGAAGGTACGTTCAAACTTTTAGCTATATATATTTTTAACTATAAAGTTATTCATTATTTCACATATTATATATTATATGTATATTAATTTATGTCATATTTGCAGGCTCAGCTACAAATGGAGTCGCAACACAATGTTCTACCCATATCGCAAGAACAAACTGAACCATCTGCACCTGCGCATAATACCCTTTCTAATATGTTATATCCTTCATTAGGAGAATATATGGGTTTGGAACTTACTGAAGAAATAATAGCACAAAATATGCCCGAATATTCTCGTGTTAAACAAAATGTAAGTGATATAATAGGACTTTAACTAACTTACAATTTACAGCAAAATAACTATAAAAAATCTATGTTTCAGATGATGGTACATACACCTGTAACATCAGGTCCTTTAGCAGGTATGGTTGCACCACTATCTGGCCAGTCCTTAGGATTACAGAGAGCACAAGTTACAAATGGTATAAGAGAAGTAAGTAATTTTCCATATTTATGTTATATAATACATATAAAATACTAGTATCTTATATCTCGAGAAGGAATAATCTTTTTATCTTATCATTACAGTTGATATTATGCAAGGATAAAGATGGTAAAATTGGTATGAGAGTTAATAATGTAGATAATGGCATTTTCGTATGCCTAGTAAGGCAAAATTCGCCTGCTGCACTTGCTGGATTACGATTTGGAGACCAAATTTTGAGTATCAATGATGTTTCTGTTGCTGGATATACAATGGAACAAGTTCACAAAATTTTCAGAAACGCTGACATTAACGGCATTAAAGTAATAGTAAGGGACAGGTCAGTTACATATTCTTTTTAATCAGTAAAATTATAATTTTACTATTTTTTTTATTAAATTTTGTCAATTTTAGACCATTTGAACGCACAGTAACAATGCACAAAGATAGGATAAAATATATTGGATTTCAGTTCAGAAACGGAAAGATAGTCTCTTTAATTAAAGATTCTTCTGCTGCCAAAAATGGACTTTTAACAAATCATCAAATATTAGAAGTTAACGGAAAGGTTTGTTATGACATAATAAATTTATGTGTTTAATACAGTTAATAAGTTTGAATAATATCTTTTCCACAAAATGGTTTAGAATGTTATAGGGTTAAAAGACAAAGAAGTCACGGAAGAGATTGGGAAAGGCGGGAATATAATCACGTTGACGATTATTCCATCGTATATTTTTGACCACATGATTAAAAAGTACATTTTCGTTAGTATATAACATTATGTCTAACTATATTGCAAATATTTTATCGAAATAATATTTTTCAGAATGAACAGCAGCTTGTTGAAAACACTTATGGACCATTCTACACCAGATTTTTAAAATAGCCTTGAATTCGTATTTTAAAGTTGACTTCATATCTTATTTTTTTAGAGATATATATGTACGTGTTTCATATTACAATTACCATATATAAATCAGGTATGGTAGTGATTTTATATTCCACATATATAAAAGGATATAATAAAAAGATAAAGATATAAATCATATTTAAAAAATTAATATCTTTATAATACTTATTATTCGATTTTTTAACTAAAAAGTTAATAGGAATAGTTGGAAGTTTTCATTATTTATCATATATAAAAGAATGGTAATATATAAAGGTATATTTAAATCATTCTTCATATTTACATAATACCTAACAAATATGTAATGCTTATTCATTTTATTATTTGGAATATAACCACTATTTATTACTATGTCCAGGGTATCTTTGTTATTTAAATAAGAATGTTTGTTAATTCTTTTAACAAAAGGTTCATATCTTTTTTTAACAATTCAAGTTATATGAAAGTATTTTAAACAATGACGCTTAATTATACTTGATATGTTTGTGCATATTTAAACAATTTCCATAGTATAAAAACTGCACATTACAGTTTTAATCTGTTTTTTATAACATTTATGTAATATTTCATTATATGTATTTTTTCTATTGATATAATCTTCATAGAATCTTTAGGTAAAAATATAATATTTCCTATTATATTTTAGCAATGTGCCAATTCTGTACAAACTTTAAATAAAATGTATACTCCTTAGAATTAAAAGTTACATATTTACCTATATTTTGCTTTGTTTCCTTTCTTATTCTTTGTATTTTTGTTATTTGTTATCCTTATTTTGTGTTCTTTAACAAGTTTTCGTTCCTCTGTGATTACTAATTTCCTCTGCTAATACGTATGTAATATAAATATGATAAACATTTTATAACGCACGCGCATTTGATACGCCTTAAACATGGCAGTTTGTGTTTTATTTGTCGTCCCTGCAAGTGTAGTAACATAACAATTATCAAAGTGAAATGTAATATTAAATATTGTTATGATGAACGCGGGATATTATTGTCGGATTAAAGAATTATCATATATCCGTAATACCGCAGGCAAAGTTATTATCTATGTAAACCTAGGTACCGTAAAGTACTACTAGGAAGTGAGTGATATAAATGCGCTCGGCTATTAGTGTTATTTTGTCGAGTCCGGTACCCGACAACAAGATGTCTCATCCTGATTACGAGCAAACTGCTCATGATCATGCAGCATTGCTTCTACTTTTGAGGCCTATTGGCACACAAATCAAACAAAAGACTATTACCAGGTTATGTGAACGAATAATGAAAGCAGGTAGCAGATTCTCTGTGGCCGATTCTACTGGTGGAACGCGCGAAATTCTTGCTAGATTCGTTAGAGAACATCCTGTTGAAAATAACGATTGGGGAGATTTTCAAACTCACAGAAGATTGTTAGGATTAATTACTTTTGGCAAATATGACAATCAAGTGGAGTTAAACGAGTTGTGCAGAGTCCATGAGACTTTAAAAGTAAAGTACAGTGCAACATTGTATGATTCACGTGCTATTCTTTTTGGGCCATTAGAATCAAATAACCCTCATGAACCACCAGCATCATATAGTACACCTTCGAATTTCAAAACTAGAGCTGTGTTTTATACAGATGAGACATGCCCTGATCTCGAAGTTCATGTAATGGAATGTCTCAATTCTTTATTCTGGATTTTGGAATCCAAAAGATTAGAAAGATCAAGAGAAAAGATAGACCGGGTCTCTCTTTTACTAGCTCCTTTTGAAAAGAAAGATTTCATAGGATTAGATCTTGAATCTAGGAATAACAGAAAAAGATGTGTAGGTCGCATGACAAAACATTTGGGTGATTTATGTCTTCAAGCTGGTCTACCAGCAGATGCTTTGAGCAATTATAATTCTGCAGCTAGCGTACTACAAGCTGTAAATGATTGGTTGTGGCTAGGAGCAGCATTTGAAGGTTTATGTGCTGCATCTGCTTTAGTGTTATATCCAAATATGTGTAGAAGTCTTCCATTGCAGAGAAACTCTTCTCTTCAGGAAGGAAGTCCAGGTAAGCAGAGGTATGTATAGAATAAATTAATTTCAGAAATGGAAATTTAATGCTCTGGATAAAGAATGGATAATATTTCACTATATATAGAAGAGGTTCACAAGCTGTGGCAACTTTGCTATCGCCGCCAGCTATAGAGGTGGTAAAGAGTAATATGCCACATATTTTGCTACCTGAAGAAATATCAAAAAAATATCGCGAGGCAATAGTACATTACAGTAAATATCAATATGCTGGAATAATTGAGACAGAAGCTAGCTTTAAGGCTACAAGAATTTCAATAGAGCAAAATTGTACTTTACAAGCTGCTTCATACTTAAATAATGTCATACTTATAAATTTACCATTAAGCGAGCAAGAAAAAGTATGTAGTTTACGCGAGAATGTTATTAATTTACTAAATGACAATAATAAGAAATTATACAATATTTTAGATTGATCGGTTCACTACATTATCAGATTTATACACAAGTTTTGGTTTTATAAGAAAAGCATCATTTTGTCTAAGATTAGCTGCAACAAGACATGTATCTCAAAATAATCCTAATCCAGATTGGCAACAGTGTTATAATTTAATGCTACAAGCTACTTCTGGATTTAAATTGTCCTTAGATCCTGTTGATATGTCTCCTGGTAATTTTTTTTATGACATAATTTTGCATCGCGTCGTAACGCGTTAGCGTTAAGGGAAAATTTGTTTGTATAGAAAACCATAGAGGCTGGCCAGTTATACAAATTCAGGTAATAAATGAACTTGTTACTGCCGCTAATCGCATGGGTAATCCAGCATTAGCGACGAGACACATGACATTTCTACTTCAAACGATGTACAATTACTTAACTCCTAATGAACGTAAAGAAACTGCTTTGCAACTTCAAAATGTATCTCAACAATGCGAAGGCGCTCCCGTACCTCTCGTAAGTTTTAGGAAAATGTTAGGATAATGTTTTCAGTGTTGAAAGTAAAATTGCTCCCAATAGGTTTTAGATTCTGGAACAGTTATACCGCCTGCTAATTTAACGAATATTCCAAAAACTAAATCATTTATTTTAAAAAATATGCAACCACATCTTCAACCTCAAAAGATTGAAAGGGTCAAAGAAGATCATGGCCCATTTTTATTTACACCCATTAATTTTGGATCTTTAGAGAGGAAAAATATATCTAAGAGTAAAGTAGGTACGTGCATGTATCGACTAGATGTTGCCTACAAAATTATATTATTTATAATTTACTATATAACAAATATAAATGGTTACAGATTATTTATGGGTAGAAGGTGATATTTGCGAAGTATCCATGCAACTTATTAATCCCTTGCCGTTTGAACTTCACGTTTCCAATATGAGGCTTCTTACAAATGGTGTAGTATTCGAGTCAATTCCCGAAAGTATTACGCTTCCTGCTGAATCAGGACCAATTGCGGTAACATTAGCGGGCAGGCCTAAAGAAATTGGAGATTTAGAGATTCTCGGCTTTAGTACGCATACATTAGGGGTGAAATCAAATTGTAGATTAAGGTATATGGAGGGAATGGTTCACTCTCAATATACTGTCGAGGTAGTTCCAGCTTTACCGAGAATAGAAGTAGCCACAAGTTTACCTCAAACTGCAAGCTTTAGCTCCGGAGACAATATAGTGACTAGCGCAAGTATATCACTATATGGTGGAGAAAGGTATGTCTATTATAAATAATTATAATAACAAATATATGACCTTTATACTGGAACTTAATAGCCATTTCTACGCTGTAGTGCCGAATGTACTGTAACAATTACAAATATTGGCCAAGTTCCTATCGAAACAATCGAACTATCAATACAATCAACATTAGACACAATACTCGAAAGTAAAATATTTAAATGGAGCGATAAAAATTTTATGGAACAATTACCCATACAACCCGGCGCTAGTGCCAGTCTTACATTGTATTTATATGCGGCTACAGATTTTATAGCACCTACATCGCGAAATGGTAATATGATCAATTGTTACTATCTTTTTCTTTCAATACAATGACAATGTAATAAATTATTATATATTAAATATCTTTTAGATATTAGCAGTAGTACGTATCTCAGTCAGCCGAGCAGCTTAATGTCTCATTCAGGACACAGCTCGTTACCATCTAGATTAAGTTCCCCGTCGCATACAAAGAGACAATCGGAATTAACTTCCTCATTCAGATCAGGTTTAAGTTCTCATTCGGGCCATTCTTCTTTGGCAAGTTCGCGTTTATCCAAGCTTGCAGTTCCATTACATACTTCAAATGTTGTCGAAGGGCAATTAAAAATAAAGTATTCGGGTGGTACAGGTCTAACGGCAGGTTATTGTCGTATATCATCAGTTTTTATCACAATTGAGATGTTGCCTAGTGTACAAATTACAAATTGGGATGTACTTCCAGCAGAAACGTAAGCGCTTAACGAAAGAGTCATATCTCATATTTCGATCTCAATACGTATATGTATATTTCCAGGCCGTCACAATTTTATCTCGTGTTAGATTTAACAAATATGACTAATCATGAAATGGAATTGCATTATACACAAACTAAATGTATATACATGGAGGGTAAAGAGCCTTGTAGAATTCCTGTACCGGTTGATAGATGTCCACTTAATAAATTATCAATGGTAATAAAGAATATCTTTTATTCGTATTACAATTAAGAAATCTTATAATTAACAAATAGTTTCTGTTTTATTGATAGTTAAATGGGGCAGGTGATATCGGAGAACTACAAAAAGTTTGTTCCGAACATATTGCTTCGTTAGTTGACTTACGGTGGCAATTATTGGGCACGGAATCGATCGGTAAAGCAACCCTTTCTGGTATTACTCTCACCCAAGATATGTTGGATCTCGTTAGAATGAGTCCCTTACAATGGGGTATGTTTGAATAATTATCGTATAATTATGATCCTTTAACTACTCTATATTAAATTGATAAATATTTTTCAGAAATCAAAATAAACGATGCAACTGTAAAGGCACAAGATGAACTTACGTGTAGTTTAGGTGAATGCGTTAGTGTCGGAATAGGGATATGTAATGCTTTGGAACATCCACTAAGTGATCTTATGTTAACTATAAATTTTTATCAAGATCACCATAATGGTGTAAATAATTATCAATTAGAAACGAGATTATCCATTGCTGGCGCAAATAAAGTCATGCTTCCAGCAGTAAGTTATTTTAGTGATAAAAATATATACAGTCCTAATAATTGCATTTCCTTCTCTTTCTTTCTATTCTTTTTTAGTTACAGGAATATGGACGAGTTTATCACGAATGTCGTGTAGTATTCTTTACAGCTGGACAGTATAAAATAGATATTCAATGTAGTAGTAAAGAGTCAACTCCAAATACGCCAGTTCTTTGTTCGGAATTGATAAACGCTGGACATACGTGGCGTTATATACCACCGATAGAAATAACTGTCGATGATTACTGATGTAAATGAAATTATTAAATATGTGATTTATTAGACAGAGAGAAAAATAAAATATATTTATGCTTTGTTATTATCACTCTATGCAGTAAGATGTAAAAACTTTTACTTTTTTTAATAAACTATCAAAGAATAGTTGGTTTCTATGAATATTCCATTTCAATATATTTATATTTTACATATTTACTTTACAGATATGCCGCTACACGCGCTGCCGGTAAAAGGCACATTTTTACCACTGAGCACCGCACTCGAAATTCTATTTTATCCTTCTGCAATTTGCCCTATATAGATTTCAACGATAATCGTCAATAAGGTTTCCTTTTCTTTGATACAAAATTTTTTCGAATTTCGCAAAGATTATTTCTGACTAAATATAACCCCAATCCCAACTAAAGTTTCTGTTTAAATTTTCTTTAAAATCGAACCTTGTGAATTAGTCTCCTCGAATGTAACATACGTTACTGCACAACTGTCTTGATCCATTTTTGCTTATGAAAATAAGTTGATCAAACTGCGCGCCATATCCTAGGGACGTTTTTTGCTCTCCAAAAAAAGTCCTTTGCTGTAAATGGTTGGCCGTTCGTTACTAGTTACTAGTAGATATAGATATTTTTGGACTTTAGGTAAAATGGAAGGGTAGAAGATTACGGTCATATGAATCATTTATATGGCCGTGTAGGAGATATAGTTTATAGGGCAATCCTTTCGCTAGCTAATTCAAGGGCAGTGCTGCCAGTCACCTCAAGGCTACAATGCCATGTGATTTATAATTAAAGCCTTATCAATATCGCCCTTGTGTCGGAGGTCAGGGCAGGAATGGTTGTATGTGTTCATGTGTACGTGAAATGAAAATGAGAATGTGTGGTCTTCTCTGTAATCGACGGAACTGCCTTTGAGCAAACTACAGAAGGTATTTACCCCATAGTATATTGGTTTTTTTTTTAAATATAAACTAGGACGTGTGGCTGATACTAAATTATTGTATTTCACTTTATCAAACTATATCAATACCACAATTTGATTATGGTATTTATGATTAATAGTTACATACATAAACTCGAATGAAAATAATAAATAATACATTTGTCGCGTTAAAACAAAGTACTGTATGTAACTTAACGATTCATACAAATCTAGTTATTTGTTTTACGTTAACTTATAGTTCAAAGATAATAATTAATAAAATCTTTATATGTTGGACAGATGTTGATAACTTACACGATACTTTTGTCATCACCATATTTACAAAATGGTGTTAATCCTCGTAACTATTCATTTAAATGGAGACATATAAATAGATGTACATATAATATACATACATATATTGTCTGACATTTAACATAGAAAAAATCAGAGTGCGGGTTATCTGCTTCAAGGCTTACTCGTTGAAAAAATACTGCGTTCTGTGATATGAAATTCGACTGGAACAACACGCGATTTATTTTCCTTCCATCGGCATGTTATATCATAATACCGCCTTTTACTGTTATTTTATTTCCATGCGCCTCGTTTGTACGACATGTAGTCTCTGGTAACTTTAAAGAGAAGCATAAGCCAGAAGACAACACAGTGAATTGTTTTTTTCCGAAAAATCTTTCGTGTGCAGAAAAATATGAGATGCATATATTTGCATGAAGTTACAGGCACTCAAATCAGCTACGCTGTTATTCTTTTTTTTTTTCTCAATTTCTTTTTTTTTTCGGGTTTAACCCACGTCTTCGAGCTTATACTCTGAATCTCGTTTTAACGAGGCATGACGTTCTAAAGAGAAGTATTATTTGGCAACGGACATATTTAATGACACGATTATAATTGACTATCAGACTGCGTTACGCATACGTACAACTTAAAATAATAATGACGAGGGAATGTTAATTATTTAAAATATGCACTGGTTCGCTTTCATTTTCATTTTAAATCGCAAAATTTCCAACTCGTTAAATTAAACTGCACGTCATACGGAATCGTTTGAACTCGTCTTAAATATGGAACATGTACGTAGGACAATCGAAAGTTCGACGGCGGTATACTAGTATGTATACTTCGTACGACTAATTAATTAACTATGGTTACTAGCTGCTTGGCAAAATGGTCAAGATTATGGGCAACGATCATGCATACAATGCAAAAATGGATCACGGATTAATACTGTACATACTAATATGTATATCTGAAAATTAACAAATTCTAGGTTAGGAGATTCTAGGAGAAAAATGACATCACGAAAAAACATTTATCTTAACGTTTGTACACTGATTTGTAAAATGTAAAATTGACTAGTGCTACGAATGGAAAACTTTAATTTTTCGGGTGCCTGCGGCCTCTAGCTGAATATTACTAAATATTCTTACTAAACAGAGCGTTTAATTCAACAAAGGATACTTAATACGCACCTATATATATTGCACATGCCCTTTAACCAAACGTAGCTTTGTTATCTTAAAACATTTTACGCGTAAAATTAACTGTTAGCCAAATAATCTTTCTTATTTGTAAGTATATCTAAAATTAAAATTATTACTATTGTAGCTCTAAAAATGACTAAAAATTATGATTTTTAATATTCAGCCTATGAGGTGCCACGTTGACCTTTGCTACTATATGGATGGATTACATGTATTGGGCCTTTGCGGGCATAAAAACTCTACATGAACAAGAGACCTCCCATATTTTATCGTTTCTTTCACTTATGATATATATACTGGATCTATGATACGCTACCGCCATAAATATAATCATAGTGGAGACTTTTTGACTTCAATGATTCGTACCTTTGTTTTATACTCGCTAAAACGTCTTGGAACACAATAGTTTTTCTTTTATACACGATTGTACGTTTCGCGCGTTACAAGTGTCTCCTTTCGTGATGAAATTAAAAGAAAACTCGACACAGTTATCTTCATTGGTAGCTTTCTTAGATTCTACTCTAGTTCACGTTTACCGACGAAATTTCACTTAGAGTCATCTTTTTTTTTTTTTTTATAAAAATCTAATCTCCACAGAATAATTGAAACGTACTTTAATTATTCACATTGGGCACAATCACACACCGATTGCCATTAATATTCAGAATGCTTTTAACGTCGATCGTTACACTTCGAACTTATGGATATTCTATTTTATTTTCTATGCATATCCGTGTTCACAGTCGATGGCAGTTAAGCGCAGATCGGGCGAATTTTCTGATGTTATTATTTTGTATCTTTAAATATCGCGTCAAAAAATTTGAATAATCTAGCACTCCGTATTACACGTCTATCTACCATAGTATGAAAAATTATATCATTTATGATAAACCTAGGATCTAACGTATCGATCTTAATCGTAAATTTTTATAACATTCTATGAGACTTATTGTATACCACTTAAGACTGACAGGACGCATTCGTAGATAAAGGGTTGGTTATTCATTTCACTCGTGTTTGACTTGCGCTTTGGTATGAACATCTGTTCCATATGACTGCTTATTTCGTTATGAATAAATAAAACCGTAGAACAATCTTCTTAAACGAACCGGTTCAATATGAACTTTCCATGTATCTACGCGTTTCCATTCACTGATCTACCGTAAAACGTTTCTTGTACTACTACATTTATCATTAAATGTAAGTAGCAAAGTAAACGAGTAATAAAACGGAAATAATTAAATTATTATAGTTTAATGCAAGCAATATAGTTTAATATAGTTAAAGAGGAATATTTTAAACAAGATACTGAAATAACGATAACTATGTTCAATTTAAAATCTGTCGCTGTAAACTCGAGTACTTCGCTGTTCTAATCACATTTGATATTGCACGATAAATTATATTAATTGCATAATTTACGATGTCGATACTTCAAAGAGCTGAAGACTTTTCATAATTAAACTTATTAAGAAGCACGTGAATGCACGTCAACGAAATGGATACGTTGTCTTCGATAATAAACGCGGTAAAAGATTAAGAAATTCTTCTAACTACAACGACGTAACATTTGGAGATCATAGGCGAAGAATATAATAAGTATATTTCCAATGATTCTCTGATTTTGATGTTACCTCATGATTATAATTTATTAGATTCAAACATGTAAATCTTTTAAAATTAACGATGAGTTGACGATGTTTTGTGTAAATCAAAGGTGTAATTATTAATTTTGATATTACGACGAACAATAATTCTAAAATTTTAAAAACCAAATAAAAAGCTAATTTTGATAACACGAGGCGAACTGTTAACGTGCCGAATCTCGAAACTCTCTATAAAAAGTGTGAAATTTGACTTATCGTATTCTTCCCCTGCAGTCTTCATTTGGCATTAGGAAATTGCGTTTATCGATTGTTCGCTCCTCAAGAGCAACAGGCAAGTCTTTCGAAGAAAATCGATCGCTCGATTTCATGGAACTATTCGTGTAAAAATGCATAAAACCAATAAACGTACTTATCGTTTTTAAAAAATGTGTGGCGCTAATTGCAATTTCCACAAAGAAACGGGCCTCGCGAACACCGTCACCTGACCCTTTTCTTTCCCGCCAACTAAAAAAACATAAAGTGGCGCTGGTCCATACGATGGTGTCTCGGTTTCCTTGATGTCAGCCGCAGCAACCTTAGCTCGTTGTCTCTCGGCTCTCGACGCACTGACTGCTCTCCTCGACGGAGATCCTAATGGTAAACTTTTAGGCGGCGCTCTTGGTACCCTTTTAATTTCTTGAAGTTCTAGTAATTCCGCAAACGTTTGCGAGGCCGATCTGCCCGGTTCGTCCTCCAAGACACTATCCGGTGGACTGTTCAATAATCTCGCGTACTTGCCATCCTGAGGTTGTTGCTGTTGCTGTTGCTGATGATGACTCTTCGTTTCATCCAGTCCGAGGTAATTTGGATTACAAAAGCCGAATTGACCTTCGCGTATCGTCGATGGGGTAACTATGGGGCGATACTGTTTGCTCTTTCGTCCTGATTGCCAATCGTCGTCGGCGAGTGGATCACCGGGACTACGGGCTTCTATACTCGCGTAGTCCGACGTCGATTCTTCACCTTCTTCCAAGTCAGCGAATCGAACCGACGCGGACGTAGGAATTTTTGACGTGGTCGGTGTTTTTGGTGTTTGTAGCGCCGCTTCGTAAAGGTGCGAGCTGTAACTCTCGCCTCGTGTCGGCTGACAGGCCTGGTGCACAGCCGCGAAGTCTCTGGAAATTTCCAAGGATCTTCATCTCTGTATTCCTTATGTAACTTTCGTTGCGATTGTAACGTAGTAGATTGTAAAGTAGATGGAAGCGATGTAGTAAAGGAAATTCCGTCGACAGCGAAAGTTGATAGATTTCAATGATGAAGAATATATTGCTGAGATATTAGAAATTTTACTAGAAAAATATATTTAATTTGAAATGAATAATTTACATCGATTACCAAAAATAAGTAAAAACTAAAAAGAAGGTGTTCTATTTTTCAACGCAAGTGTATACACGTATGGTTGTGATTACATCGGTCGTTGTTACCAATTAACACTTTACTTTACGGATTGTATCGCTTATCCATCCACCTAGTGACGCTTCCGCCTACAAAAATAGCAGTACGAAAGTGCACTTACCGCCTTTCCTCTTGAACTTCTATCAGCCTAGAGGTAGGAGGTTCCTTTCGTTCTTCGTTGTCGCTATTTTCGTCTGGGTCGACGAAAACAAGCCTGGCTACTTCTACAGGTGTCAGGACCGGAGTGGGCAAGGTCAGAGCACGGAAATTCGGTACCGAGATAGGATCTCTTGTCATGCCGGAACCACCGGTTGCGTAGTTGCAATTGTTCGTGTCCACGTTTTTATATGTTGTTTCCGGCTGTTTCTGTCTTCTACGAGCTAGCGTATTAGCGCTTCGTGATTTCACCATACCCGTAGATGGCTCGACAACCTCGGAGTCCACTTGCTGAAACGGATAGTACGTATTCGCCTGCAGGCAGGCTCATTTGTCACATGCGTTTTCTGTGCAGATATAAAGCTTGATACGTGTGCATATAATACGAGTACAAGGGAATGGTAAAGACAAACTATTTTTTTATAAGTATCCGGGCACTTTGTTTGACGTGTATTTCAACAGTATTCGATTTTGACCAGAGTATACAGATTAGGAGAACGTGATTATGTCGAAAATTCAGCAGGGTTAATTTGTGTTGTAATTTAGAAATTACAGAATTTGAAAATAAGAATCTTGTCAATTAACAAAATAATTTCGGAAGGTTTGAAGGAAATTGATTTTTAAATGTCAATTTAAACGCGTCATAATATTCTATCGTACGTAACTATGGTAGTTATACAGGATAAAATTACAGCAATTCGATTCATTCACAATTTTCTAATTAAAATACACCTTGTCCAATATAGATAAGTGTCCGGATACTTAATACAAACATAATTAAGAAGGAAGCATACCTCTTGCGGACTTTCCTCGTTGTCATCTTGGCCACTTAAAACGGAATAGCTGCACTTTGTCGGATGACTTAGCCGCGATAGATTAATTTGCGACAATTTCGAAATTTCTTTAAGAAAGCTCGGTCTAGCCGGTGCTTCATTCGGTGATATCCTATTGTTACAAAGTCTCGTCCTTTGATTTCTCGGTTTTGGTTTCGAATTGTCGATATTGGTCCCTCGAATTATCAGTTCGGAAACTGCCAATGCAACGCTTTCCGCTCTTGGCTGGGGTTTAGGACCTGGCACTGATAATTTCTCCCACGTTTCCGTACCTTTCAAGAAGTTTCACACCTCGTATCTTTTTCGACGAACAAAATCGTTGTGCTACTAATGTTTGGATTTTTTACCGAAATGAAACCTCCATAGTTCGTTCGTAGCTAAACCACCGCTTTCTCCACCGAAAATTAGCATACAACTGGGAAGCCTGCAGGCTGCGTGTCCATGAAGAGGTCCTGGTCCTGGTTTGTTCTTCAACAGGCACCAGGAAGCGGTCTTCACATCCCATCGCCAGCAATCGCTTCTCTCTTGTAGGTCGGTCATACCCCCATAAATGTACATGGCGTCACCGTGTAAAACTGCCGAGTGTTTGTGCCTCGCTGCTGGCCCGCTTTCGCTGGAGGAAAGAAGATGCCACGATTCCGTTTCTAAAACGTACATTATCGATCGTATCGTCAGCCACCTTTCGAAATATTGTACATCATTAATAGATTTCCGATTCATATGCACTTATGGGAAATTTCAAGATGCAAGAATACATAGAGTACACATAGTATATAAAATAAAGTATAAGGAACGAAACGCATTAGGTGAAACTTTTTGTCTAAGCGTTATTCGTTTAATTGCAGAGATATGAATTTGCATAAACGTTAACAGTTTAATCGTAAAGATTCTGAAATTTTACCGAAATGGAATGCCCACAATTCTGGAGAGCTGCCACGTAGATCTTGATAACCACCGTAAATGAGCATCTGACCACGATGAACTAAAGCAGTATGGCCTCTTCGACCTCTGGGTACCGCACAACCTCTCTGCGCTCTTACTTTCCTCCACATGTTGGTCTACAAATAACAAATTCTCGAATGCAAAGAAAAATCCTGATACTTTCTGTACTCGTCAAACGTCGAGTATTTGGTCGATATCCAAACAAAGTATCGTTTGAACTACATTTTGAAATTTCATTGGCATCGTAACAAACCCCAAGTGCTAAGATTATATTGGTAAAGTTTGACGATATTAGGCTTTTAGTCTTTGGTAATCTTAGCGAGTATCAAAGGGTTAATCATTCGAGTCAGGTGACAATAGACGAGAGAATTCTCCAATTTCGACCAGACTGGGGTTGCACGTAACAAAAGGCACACAAGAGTTCTAATTCGTCACTCCCCCATTTTGTCGTTCGAGTAGATCCAGCTTGATACCTCTGGTCTAATGACAGCTTCTTCGGCATTATCGTATTTTGAATTATTCAAAAAAAAGGGGGAGGAATGACGTATAGAATAAAGAGAAGCATAAAATATCGCTAGTTGGTTAAATGCATCGATCTATTTTTAATCGTTTACCTTGAAAAAATACTGATGAAAATATGTAGGACATAAGCAACGCACGATTTATTTTCGAAGGATAGCAGGGCTCTCCTCTACTTACCTGTTCTATATTTAATAGAAACATAACCGATGTCCGTATGTATTATGACATGAGAATGAGAATTTTTGACCACATTTAAATACGAAGAACGTAACAAGTCACATTTTCTACCTCGTATAGAGGAACAACATTTAATTCCAATATACTGTTAACTAAATCTATGTATATCAAAACTTTCTCTACATTTAAAATTCATCATTAAATGCGTATTTTATCATTCGTTCGTTTTCTCATGAAACCAATTACCAATATTTTTTCTGTCCGTTGTCATATGTGAGATAGCAGCGACGTTCGTATCTTTTGAAGCATAGTGGCGATCACAGCGAGCCTTTCGCTCCAGTCCGTCAATGTGTAGCGTCAAAGAGAAAGAAGCAAATGCGTTGGCTTAGCCAAGGGTCTGCGATCGTACATGCAAAGGAAGGAAGATGGAAGGACGGTATATAAGCTATATAGCAGGGGTGCTGAAAGTAATTACGTAACTCCAAGTACGTGCCTAAAGTTGATAGGTCTGTATAGCCACTTGCGTCTACCCTGTATTACGGTACGAGGGGGTTGCGAAAGGGTGGAATACTAGCTAAATTCGCCATCCACGTTAAAACGCTGTAAAATTAGCGAGAGAACAGTTGGGTATCATCAATTACGCGAATCGCTGTAAAACTTTAAACAGACGCGCGATATATCGATGAATCTTCGCGTCTTCGGACTAAATCGAGCGGCTGTCGTCAATTTAAAAAAAAAAGGAAAAAAGAATATTCGACGGGATGAAATTTCTCTTCCGACTTCGATTTACCGTACGCAAGAGAGAATTTTAACGAAGCTCGGAGGGAAGACGAGAAAGAGAGTGGAAAGAGAGCATACCACGAAGCAACCCCTCCGGCTTAACCAATCGGGTTCGCCTGACGGATTCGTAACGCGGATTTCAATAATACATTGCGAAGAGACAAGCAACGGGGAATATCCCAGGCCTTCGACATGGTCCAATGAATAAAAACAAACGGGCCAAGAGTAACTATAGCAACGCGGAAAAGAAAGTTCGGATTTTAGGGAAAATTAAAAAGAGAAAAGTAGGCGGTTCGTGTAATCTTAAGATCAGGTGGGGAAAAACACGACAGGAGAAGAAATAGTCGAAGGAAGAGGAATGATCTGATAGATTCATAGTTTTTTCCATCTGCGACCATCGTCTTCTTTCTGACCTTTCTCGATAATTTATAAAGAATTAAACAAAGACATCGTTTGTGTTTATACTTTCTAATATCCTCGTCTTTCACAAGTGCATATTGCTGAAAGGAGAGGAATTATTAAGGTGAAACTGATACCACGTTTCATATGTGCCCCGGGTTTATCAATTTTTAATGGTATACAGGTTGAGGGAAGAGGAACCCTTGGGAGGATAAGCGCCATTCAATTTCGAGGGTACGAAATGGAAGGAAGGGCTGTTGACACCAGCTGTTGTCAAAAAAATTACTCTAGTTAAACTGCAAGCATCAAAGAATTGTCACATGTTGTCGAATATCGAATACAGTAAATAATCACATGGGAAAAACATGATAAACTTTATCGGTAGACGCTACAGCTCTTTAAAAGATAAAAAAACCTAACTTATTATGTCTCTCCCTTGTAATCTTCAGTTATATCGATTTTTCACCTGACACAAGATAGTTGCCTGTCGGAACAAACAAATATATCGCACGATGTGTGCATCGATCGATGGAACTCGATACCTTCGAAAGGTAATGGCGGTAAATTGGAGATGACAGTGACGAATGATGCATCCACGACGGTCAATCATCACGAGAATAACAAGATGGCGACCAGAGACTCGTGATTGATCGCGATATACGTCGAAAAAACTTAAGTCGAAATACGAAAGAAATTATAGTTCTACGTTTTTAACCTACTTTTACGTAAGAAATCTCTTTCTTTTCGAATATACCAAGATTTCTAGCTCATTCTGTACATAGCACGATGGCACAGCTTGCAAAAGCCTTAATCGCGTTATTCGATCTGCAAGGAAGGACACGAGAAGCGGTGCATAGGGGCTGCTGATGACGCTGAAGACAGATGAAAGAATAATACCCAGAGGAAACCACAACATCGATAGAAACGACGTAAAAGACAAACTACGACCCGACGTATCGGATGTACATGACAACTTGTCTTCTAGGGGAGTGGAAAAAGAGAGGGTTGGGTTCAGGAACCAGTAAACTACAACTAAGGACAACCATGAGACAAGCATAGCGAACAATCGTACGAAACCTATCGTTATACTGCATGAAGTGGCAAGAACTTTGAGGAACAGCTATTGTTCAATAGCTCTCGTTCCAAACGAGCAACCAAGAAGATTTCCCCTCTACTCGCTTTATGCGTAGTTCCTAAAATCGTCGTTTTGTATCTTCGAACGAATTTCAGTAACGGGACTAGATGAAAAGCATCGGAGCAAGATATTGTCAATCAAGGCCAACATGGTCCTTCGTCTGGTTTGTTCAAACGAGGGTGTCGAAACCCTCGACGCCAGGAGCATCATAGGGCCAAATACCTCGAGGCTGCCACGGCTCCGTCAAATCGAATCGCCTAAATTCGAATGAAACTAAATCTTCTTAACGAATTTAACCGGTACGCATAGCTGACGGTTCGTTTACGGGAATCTCGTATAAATAGAAATCAATTTCCTACTGAAATTCATTTTCGTAATTATTTATATATATATATATATATATATATATATATATATCTCGTCTTATATATACCTTATCTTACTTTACGTATAGTTATCTTATATTATCGTAGTCACTTATAGCGTGGCAGTAAATAACATTGTTATTCGTTTGAGTCGTAGATATTAGAAGTCTCGTTACTCGAATTCCAGGAAGTTGAAACCACTCTACTTGTGCGAACTCGTTATTTACGTGGCTTGAAACATCTTTCATTGGATATACTTGTACGTATACAAACGTATATCCCGATTTTCTCAAGGAGCAAGTCCCCAAAGACATTTTATTATTTTTAATTTCCGCTTTACTTTGAGCCATAACATTTCCCTTGGTATAAGCAACGCAAGTTCGCAATCAAGACGCATCTCGATGCTTCCGATTCGATCGAACGAAGTTTACCGCGACACGTGTAACGTTCTTCGAGAGAGGGTGCAATCCGGTTTGCCTTGGGTGATACGTTACCTTGACATTGTAAACCCAAAGTGGCGTTTCCGTGCCTGCGGAAAAGCCGAGCTCGCCCCCGAAAATGTAAAGGCAATCCTTGTAAGCTACCGCGCTGTGTTCCTGAAGTGCTGGCGGTCTTTCTCCCCCAGGATGCAATTCCTCCCATTTACTGTCGGCTGTAAAGAAAATAAAGAAAGGGTTAACCCGTCAGCTCGTTATTCCAAACGTTTTCATATTCCAGACTCTCTCTTTCTCTCTCTCTCTCTCTCTCTCTTTCTCTCTTTGCATCAAGCTGGATAAACAAGATTTACGCGACTCTGGCTTTGTGCATTTTTCCGCTAGGGGGACGATGAAGTCGCGATTAAAAGAATTGCAACAGAGTGGAGGAACAAAGAGGCTCGTCTTATCGGTGTCGCGTGTTTCGCATCCAGACGGTATGCTTAATTTAGCGGCTGCAGTTTTTTTAATGTATGCCGTTGTTGCACGCTTTAATTACCTGTTTCCGCTGTAACATGCAACGTGTATGCATACAGTTGTCCTAGTTTTTGCTAGGATAAAGAATGCCGTGCCACTTAACGGCACAAGCGGCGCCCTTATTTTTCGGCATATCTTCAGAAACTCGCTTACACTGCCAGCCATAAATATCAGAACACCTGCTCGTTACATATTTATCGGTAAGCTCGAACAAATCAGATGTCCGTTCGAATATTCGCAATCGATTCGAGTCAGTTGTCGATGCTTTGTACGAGACCAGCCAATGTCTCGACACTTGCGAACGAGAGTGCATGAGTGTTCGTGTGAAATTACTACATCGATGCAACACCGTGCAAAATTAAAAGGAAGACACGCAAAGGGAATCGTAATCTCAGGGGTATCTAGAAATCTTTTTCGACGCGCTAAATCACACTTTTACCCGCCTCGGCAATCTGCTGCTCTGAAATAAATCCTCCAAGCGGTCGGGGCTTCTTAGAAACATAGGGACGACTGCGAATGTTGCAGTGTGTTCGAGGGATTAAATGCAAGCAGTGCCAAGGACGCGAAAAGAAAAGAACGAAATGTACGAGAAATAATTATACCGCGACTCGCGTATTAAAACAAAAACCACAGGGTGTCTGTGCAATCATGGTGCAACTAAGTAAGAAACGATTCCTCGTGAAAAAAGTAAGTGAAAAGTGCGGAATGAAGGTTTTGCGAAATTCTCAAAATCGCGTTTTACTCGAGGACGAAGCCTCAAACGCAAAATTTTATTCTACATTTACAATTAATTTTTTCATAAAGAATTGCTCCTTCTGAGTCTACATTACGATTGCAGAGACACCTTGTACGTTGACAGAACATGGTTCTTCTTTTTGCAAGAATCAGAGCATGATTTTTACGTAATCTACGTAAAAGGAGATCGAATAAATCTAAATTCATTCAACGTTAAGTTGATGACGCTTTGAAGGGTGCGTTAAAACTTGTTCCTTTATTGCATGGGTTTAACAAGAGATAGACGTTCTTTTTTACCCTTCGGAAGTTTTACGAAAAGAGAAAAGGGACGCTCCCCTAATCCGCTCAGAAAAATAAAGGCAAAGGAAATCAGCGGGGCATGAAGTTACGTTATATCGTATGAATAAAGGAAGGACGAGATTTTTCTTGCTCGATGCCGAACAAAAGATTCTTTCTTCCACTTTCCACCTCTCGCTGTTCTTCTGTATTTTCCAACGAAAATCAAAAAAGTGTTGCTCTACGGCAAAAACGTTCGAATCGCAGCTTCGCACTGGAACGTGCTCGAGAACAAAGCGTACGAAATTTACGTAAGAAGCATAATGTGTTAGCCGAAGTAGTTGCGGCTCTCCTAGACTGACACTAGAGATGCCCGACATTGATTACGAACACGTGTCGTATCTAGCTGGCTACGAAGCTATGCACCCTTTTGTTCGAAAAATGCTGTTCGCAGGATAAACTTGCGATGACTTTGATGACAGAGAAAGGAAATAATCGACTCGAAGCGAGTAGAAACGATCGATCCGCTATAGATCTCTAATCTTTATCAAAATCATCACAAAGTAGGCATTCGATGTAAAAATGGATTAAGCCACGTGAGTGGCTATAATACTAATTCATTTCAATACGCTGTATCAACGCGTTCTCGCACTTATTGCAACTCCAAATACAAATATTAAAGCATGTTACTTCGCTCGCTTTCATTCGACAAATGTTTGTAATACGCTCGTTCGTGTTTAAGTTAACAGCTTGTTGAAAAATGTATTAAAGAAATCGATGTATCGGCATACAACGATACAAAAGAAATATCTGCACGCTATTGCAGTTTTACCATCGTCATTAAAGTTTTAGGATAGACATCGATTTAATAAATAGAAAATAAAGGACAAGAACCCTTTGAAATCCCCACCGCTCGCAAAAGAGGGTGAAACAAAACATACAAGGACGAAGTACTCTTACGGTTCTTCGAGGTATCACAATATTTTTGCAAGATCAAGTATCGACAATGCTATGCTTTTAAAACATACCAGGGGTTACTCTGATAGTATTTGCCCCCAGGAGACAAACCGCCAACATCCAACCCTTCCGATGCCGCTTTAATATTCACCCGAAGTCGTAGCCGAACAATCCCTTCTGATGAATAGGGCACCTCGTGGACGTACCATCGACCATTGCAAATTCACTTTAGGATTTCGCCTCGTATTTTGCGTACAACGTCGAATTATCCACAGTAACGTGTTCTGGTTCGGATCATCGCACGATTTAAACGTTTCTTTCCTAAAAAAACGTAACCAGGACTTTGACCAATTTAAAATCCGCTCGCGTGAATTCGCTGGCTGATTCCGATATCGGTCGATGTAGAGACCACAGGGAATACGTTTAGTGTGTTGCCAGTCAAGCAGATCGAAACTTGGCTAGGCTCTACGTGGTTGGCTATTTAAGCCGAATAAGAGATGCTTCTATTTGATTCTTAGTAAACTTTTTCTGCTAAGACTAAGCGTGGTTTCCAGCAAATAATTCGCGATTGAAAAAAACTGATCGATTTGAACGCGATGCTACGAAATGATTAATACGATACGTCTCATAACTCTAAAGTCGCTTCGACATTTTCGATTCAATTTCCAATACACTGCCTCGTTTAATATACTATCCTAACGTTTATTCGTTTTCAGATGATTCAGAAGGATAAACCTTGGCAACATAAATTTCCTACCGCTAAGATGCTTCTAAAATCTGTTGTTTCGGGTTTTATGTCTGGCAAAACATTGTTTACCAGAAGATTGCTAATGTCAAAAGCATATAAAGTTCAATGAAATTGCTTTCTCCGTATTCGATAACTAATGAATTGAAAAACAATGTTCATAAAAAGAAATGTGTATATAAATATCACTTCATTTTTACCTCCAGACACTCTACCTACGATATTTTTAATTCTTCTGAACTTGAAATGCGATTTATTCCATATACCAGAGAAATATCACCTGCACTTTGCTTCTAGACGTCTGGTATAAGAACCGAAGTGTTTCGGCTGATTTTACGGTTATGAGACGCAATGGCCAAACGCACGGTGCTGGTTATGACGCGTATAAGCCATGGATTATCACATGAGGGTGCAATTAATTCGCGTACGTCTGATCTCCGTGGAAACAGTCGTAATTGTGGAGTATCGCCGACGGATTTAGTTGATATACGTGGGCTTTAATAATGGCGTATTATTGATCAGACTGAACCCCGTTTAAATTCCGTCGCGCACCCTCGTTCACCGAGCGAGATGGTAGGGTGCGTTGGTCAGAGATGTTGTTCGTGTACCGTATTCAAGTTACTCAGACGTCGTGTATTAATACCTCTTGTAATTACAAGGATTTTTTCCACCCACTAATTCCACTTTCCCTTTTCGCTTTCCATAATTCCGTCGTTAGTTGCAAAGCTCGCTACTAACTATTCGTTTATATCGTCGAGCAAGAATTGAAAGCGATAGTAATTATCACTTACCGAGGCTGTATCGCCAGAGGTCTTTGAGAGGAAGATTGCCGTTTCGTCCGCCAAGGAGATATACGTGCCCTGCGAGCAAAGTAGCGCTGTGCTTGCTTCTGGAAGGTGGTGCGGGCCCATTTTCACTGCCAGCCGCAGTAACCGAGCTCCACATTTTCTTCCTGTAACAGAGAGATCTCGGAATTAGTTCTAATGAAAGAAACGATTTAACGAGCGTTTTATTCGTGATATTCGCTGAAATTGAGTGAAACTAAGGAAACTAGATTCGATTTGTAGTAAAAAACAGACTGCGGATGTTGCTGCGTTTTGCCGCAGTAACAGATGAACCAAAAATAGTTCAATGAGAATTTAACAGAACAGGATGTTGACGAAATGCACTTTCAAAATTACTATGTGGCCACTGTAACTTGGCTTACCGAGTATTTATCCATAAGACAACAAGAAAGATAAATTTATGTCTTGACGGTGCTGATACAGGAAAAATAAAATACAGAGAAACGAAATTATTACATAAAGTAGATTGTTTTGCTTCCCGTTTTAATAATCGTCAGTTGGACAGTAAGGAATATGATATTCTTAAATGCCTCGTATGTTGGCTTTAAACGTATCAACGGCTACGCAGACGTATTTGAAATTCAATTACCGAAGCTTCGAAATCGAGTTTCGGGTAAACGAATGCACCCTCACGCACCCCAAACACGCGTACGCAAATACGTCTGCCAAGCAATACGCTCGCCGGTAGACGCGCCGCGCCGGTACAAATGGGATTCCCCATGGTATACTCGTTTTGTACAGTACCACCAAGAAAACGTGGCGAAGGGAAATCTGTGAAAATACGGGGAAAATAACGAACGTACAGTGGCTCACGAAAGTATTTGTACGTTTAGATTGAAACTTTTTACGAATATACTATGTGTGTTATACAAAATTTTATGAAATTTCATTAGTACCATAAATAGGCACAACCACAATGATTATACTGACAAAATTTGTAATCAATTTAATAGCGCGAGTCACTTATTGCGAAGGTATTCTTAGTAAAAAAAATCAGTATAAAATCAATAAAAAATACAGTATAAAGGCACGTAATGTATTCATACAAGTTTTTTATATTTTCATGGGTCGCTTTATGACCTGCAATGTTGCTCAGGAAAATTCCAAAGCACGCAAGTATTATTTATCGTCTTAGAGTTGAAACGTGAACCAAGGAGAAATAGAAATATCTTTGCCAATGGAAATATTAATGAAAAAAAAAGGCAAGATCGAATAGTGCGTTAAACGAAGCAATTCCGTGTTGACATATCAATCTGGTTGAATAAATTAGGCTTTGAGGTGTAACCTCTGTAGTGGGCGGTCTAATTCAAATGAATGGAAATCCAACGATTCCCCCGTGAAACCGTGTTTAAATATAGGTGGAAAAGTTTCTCAAATATCAGTCGCTATTCGCAACTTCCTCGTATTTGTCGCATCGTTGCATAACTTGTATTTTCACACTTTGTCAAATCGATGGCAAATGGTGTCTGACCCGGAAACAAGAAACGTACGAAAACATGTCGTTTGTTCTCGTTGCTTTCGACGTCCATCCTACTGGAAGTATACTCAAAGACACAGTCATTTTAATCTTTTATGATGCATCGACGCTACGTTTGCGTCTGCTTCGGCAAAAATGACGACAGTGTTGAAGTTGTGAAATCACTGGCAAGAAACAAATTCTTCAAGCGCAGACAAATTTTAGAACACGCTCCGGTTCATAAATAATAGAATAGCTGAGCTCGCTTGCGCAATAATCTACTATCGAAATATAAGTTCCTAGTGATTTTTTAGTTTTACCTTATCTTCTTCTAGTTCAAGTGCTCTAAAACTTAAGAACGAGCGTGTATAGTTGGACTCGATGGATTTTGTCCGGGCATATTTTCTCAACCTCTCTCGTTTGCTCGAGTATTGTTTTATCACAGCAATATCCCTTCGACTGCTGGCTCTTGAGCACTCTACGGGGAAGCGTTTTCTTCCTGCAACCCCTAACAACGTTGGAAACCGGCGTGTTATCGACCGGTGGCGGGAATTTCATTTTTCCCAGGTTCGATATGCTACGAGCGCGACCGCCAAGATTCGACTAGATTTTGATCCCCCGACTCCCTTTTCGTTTGAAAGGCAGAGGGAGGAATTCTGCGTGGAGGGTGAGCGAAAAGCATCCTCTCTCGCTCGCTCTGCTTAACTCGATTCGCGAGGGGATGCGTTACCGCTACCGGCTTCCGAAAAGGGAGCGTAGTCAGACAATTTCCTCTATCGCGTCGACACTCGCACTTCTCTTGATTCCTGTATTACGTGGCCCGATGTTCCTTTCCCGGCTGTTTCGCGTTGTTCGTCCAAGGACCTCTGTTTATGGCGCGTTGCATCTTACAATCGTAAAATCGTCAACAAACTTTCGATTCATAAACGAAACGCCTAGAACCAAAGGAATGCAAGCGATACTCTTATGGCATCGCGTAAATTGCAATTTAACATTCAGAAGTGCTAAATCTTTCGCTTTATGAATTATCGAATACGAAGAAGATCATTTTATTGTATTTGCATCCATTTGGCACTAACAATCTTTCTGTTCTTCCGTCAAAAAGACAGAGTATATTCATTGGAAGAAAGAGAAACGGTAGAGAGGCAGTTTATTCTTGTTTCTTAACTGTAGAACCAACGTAGCATTAAAATGGAACTACAACGATAACTTAGAGACACGTGTATCAACTGTTCTAATCGCGTGTCGTATCTATAAAAGTTAAAAAGTTTAGGGTTCTTCCACAATTATGTATTTTGAATGAATCGATCAACTTCTTGTGACGAGGATTATTTACCGAACATCATACATGCTGTCGCTAAAAACACTAAAAAGCCTTGCTGAATTATATGTACGGTCGTTGCTCGTCGCCAGTTTTTGCTATACTGTCTGATCGTTAGCAAGTCGTCAACGTGGCAGAAAAAAGTTACGATTTTTTCGCGCGAAATTAATCTGTCGGACTTCATCACGTTACCTAGCCAAGCGTCATTAACTGCACGACTTTTTTCTACGTGATCTTTGAAATGGACGTAATGCACGGGGGAGAATCGAGCGTAAAGATCTTATGAAACATACGCGGCTGTCTGAACAGCGTCAACGAATACCGGGAGCGAGGAAAATACGACAACCGATATAATATCTGCGTCTAGAGATTTTAAACAGCGGGCTCGCACCCCTCGTTCGAATACTAGCGTAGAAGGCAGGATTAGAGAAACGCGGCTGGTATTTTTCAGCGATTTCACAGTATCGATTCTTTCGTTGTCTACCGCGGAAAAATATGTAGGTATTTCCAGCAGCTTATCCTCCTATACGTTCCTACACGCTGGTATACGTTCCACTATTTTTCCTCTTTTTTGCCCCGAGTTCATGTTTCTATACCAAACTCTGGTTAAGGCGATAAGAAATCGCGATAAGTGAGATTTATGAATGTTAAAGGCTACGGTTTTCGAATTCCTTCTATACACACGCTACTTCATAATCTGGTACGAGCGGCATATTTGGAATATCAGAAGCTCTTAGCCGCGCGCTAACAAAATCTTTTAAGCGAACTTTCACCTAAGGTTCGTTAACGCATTCTTACGTCGGAGAATGAAGACAGAGTTCTCATTACGGCGGATGCACGTGCAAAGAACCACTTTTCGCTGTACACCTGCCCGTGTAATCTTTTTCTCCCTTGCCTTTCTTCCGCATCTTTTCCTGTTTCTGTTCAGCGGACGCCAACTAAAAGTCATCCGGCGCATGCAACGTTGCACACCCCACAGGATACAGAAAACTTCTCGCGTATCGCGACGATCTTTGGACCCCTGTCGATTCATCGAAGCGAATGAAAGCATTAAAAATTCAAGCGTTACTTGAGTGGCAATCCCCTTTAAATTAACGCCAGTTTATAGTATGAATTCTTAATATCGAATTACGAGTCGATCGAGCTTTTCTTCTTTCTTCAAATCGTTTACAAAGTATCGCGTGGCGGGGAATAAGAAGGAAGTAGGGGAAGTCGTTCCCTGTCATCGAGTTACGATGTAAAACGTCCCTGCCGTTTGACGCGTGTTTTGAATGACATCCTCTAGAAACCCTCCAGCGTGTCACCAGTGTCACTTGCGGTAGGATCCGTGTAACCCCACGCATTCCCGTGTATAACTACGTCCGATGTAAATTGTCTAAACGAAGCTTATAAAACGTAATCCCAATCACCGTGCAACACGAACGTGTCCGATCATTTTTCCAGGACATTGAATTTCTCGTTTCGTTGGTACGTATCTATGATTAAATCTCGAAGCTTTGGTATGTGACTGTATAGATATTCGAGATTCGATTCAGTGCTTACTCGAACTCAACCAAATTGAAATCGCTTTACTAGCGCCAACTTGTTATTCGCTTCGCTTAAAATATTCTTTTAAGCCACCACGCTCGTACTCGTTAAATGAGTCGCTCGAGTCGAAGCGTGTTGATCAATCTGAATGAGAAATAGATAAATTCGTTTGCAGGGAATTTTTAGAATAGAACGAAATCTTAAAATAAGATCACAGAGCAACGTGATGCGAATTGATAATACTTGTTTCTGGATGGTCGCGGTATCGGTGCCCCTGAATAGAGTATTAGACCCAGTTAGGTTTCAATAAATGAAATTAATGCGCCGACAACAAAGATTCCGACAGTGTGCCGTCTGTGTCGTTTCTTCTGCGCGATAGCAATTGCGTTGAGCGTGAGTTATTTCAAGTGCTACCTAATATTCGTCAGTGCGAAGATATTTGTGTCAAACAAACGCGGTGAATGACCTCGATCGGATCAGAGAAATTCTTTTCACACTGAAATGCATATCCTTAAAAGACGACCAAACAGAAGTGCAGGATCGGCAAGGGATTTTCGCTCGACAAGCGAAAATTTTTGAAAATGCGAAACGCTACCTTCTTGCCAAAACTTTCGTTTAAATTAAAGCAAATTCATACTTGACTATTTTTTCAAACTGAACTATTTCGGAGACGATGTCACCAGTGCAACATTGTTAATCTTAATTTTTATTTTGAACCATAGAATTTTCCTAACTTCGACTGTACCACGAGCTTTAGACTCAAATTTTAGTCTATGCATCGCACAAATTTAAATCTCCTGTTGCGTACTGTAGATAAAGTTAAAGAGTTGAATCTTCATCTTGTCGTTATAACTCGGATATAACGCGGTGTCGTGCTACGTATATTGTTTCATATATTTATTTCAATAAAAAGTTACTCGTTACTCTCGAATAACTTCATTTCATTCGTAGTTCTGCTGGAATAAAATTTTATTCGAACAACGTCCAACTTTGTACGATGGTTTATAAAGAAGATAGAACAGCATACTTGGCTAACATTACGCGAAGAACATTGATTTTCCGTGAGGTTAAGGACACCGTAAACCGCATCTTCACCACGTGACTTCGACTTCACTGACTTCATAATTTCTAAATATCATCTATTTTAATCCATTCCAGTTACGCGTTTAAACACGTTTCCCATCTCGAACGCCATTTATATTTCACATTTCGCGTTAAGAATTTGTACAAGAAAAATATTGCACGCGATAAAGTTCCAAGTATCAGAGACAAAAGACCGCAATGTTTTCAGCTACTTCGACCCACGGTAAATCTCGAAGGAGCGGAAAACGTGACGAGCAGCGGGAACATTTGAAAAATGTTAAGAAGAACGAATTAATTATAAAGGTAGCCGGTAACGCCGGATGCCTGAGGGTAACGCAATTTTAACAAGCTTACCTCTCTACTCGGTAAACCCTCTATCTCGTTAGCTTTGGCGAATGCAACTTGTGACCCACATGCAAGCGACGATTAAATGCGACTAAGCCTGCCTTTACGGTGGTAAGAACATCGCTGAATGCTCCTCGGCGATTAACCTTTGATTCGGCGGAAACGCATCGTCTAATTGGTAGACCTTCGAATCTGTCGAATGACGTGGCCCAGAACGGTTAACAGAAGCAACAACGAAATCTCCGGTTCGTTCGCAGTGATCTCTTCAAATCGTCACAAACTCCACTTTCAACCTGTTGTTCCCAACGGCAGGTGTGACACGGTGAGCAAGAATCCAGCCGACCGCGGTATTCGAGTATACACAGAACACACGGCGGACAAAAGACAGGTTCATCCTTAAACTGCTTCACCGCGACATATTGACTGTATCCACCACTGGATATATCGCCAAGATATTGCCAATGTTGACGAGGATCGTTCTATTGGCGCACGACGTACGAAGTGTCACTCGGGTCATTCAGTACCATTGAGAAATTCCATGCATCTTTTATCTCGCCGCGGCATCGAGTCATTGATAATCTTTGCCTCGGCTGCGATAAACGTCTTCTTCATTTACGGTCACTGCAAAGACGGGAGATGCATGGTACCGCGTAATGATCTCGTCAAACCGTGGGGTCACCGCGATCAATCTTCGACTGAGTGATTCACCGGGCAAACTTCGCCACGTTTCCTTGTTGCCATGGATCAAAAGAAAAGAAAAGCTAAGATGTGTCACGAGGACGGCACTCTACGTGCTCGACGTTTCTTCCGTACTGCGTCCGGGTCGAGCACCTACCTCGTCGAGTCGTCATCGAGGACTCGACGCAGGCGCCTATAGGGAAACCACCCCCTGCTACCCGCAAACTCCAACGCTTCCATCCCCTCTGACTCGGCCAGGGGGTGAACATCCGAGTGTCGAACGCTTTTACTGTATTCCACGGTGGCAACGATACACAAGCATGAGCGTCATCAAGAGGACAATCGTACAGCATCACCTGCCTTCTTAAAGTCTCTGCCAAAAGGAGGAGCGAAATTTGTTTCCTGCTTGTGGGTGTTGTAATACGGGAATAAATAAGAAAATCTTATTCGCGCGGTGTTCAACTCAGACTTTTCAAGGTTGTGCACGTCGCTCTAACGAACGCCGACACGTTTCGCTGGAAAGTATAGTCGAAGAAGATTCAAATTGGCGAACATTTGGATAGCTGTACATTTTGTTTTTAGTGCAAACATACATAGATGCACGTGGATTATAATATGTATCGTAGGAATGATCTAAAGAGATTCGAAGATCGTTGGTTAGTAGCTCCGCGCTGTACAGGGGTAGAATTGTGTCTGAGTAAATTTCTATGACGATACGAGGTTGGTTGGTTAGGTTGCACATGCGCCAGCGTCGGTCTCCATGGAAACGGGATGCTAGCCACCGCGTGTGAATGCGTATTGATTACTCCACTCTTGCTCCATTCCACGATCTCTTGTTACTCGTCGTGTCTTCTCCTGTCACCCCGCCGACCCTGCTCTACCTCCTCTTTCTCCACTTTCTTTTCTCTCTTTCTCCTCGTTCGCGCAACGAATCATCCCGCTCCATCCACGACCTTTCCCCCTTTTTTTCTTCTCCAAATTAGCTCCGTAATGTCTCTGCCCGCTCTTCACTGCCTTTGCATAGACCAGAAATCTTTTCTCTGCTAGCTTTTCTATCTCGCCACGAGTAACAGATCCCTTTCTCTAAAAGCCATCGTTTGTCTTTCGATTTCAAGTAAATCGAGCTGTATTCTGCGAAGATATGATACACGCAGATCCATGACCAACCTGTACACAGAGTCACAGTAGCATTGGTAGCCTTGCAACTGGCTGAAAATCACAGTGACGTTAAGCCAAAGTTTGGAGAATTTCAGCTGTTAGTAGGAATAATTTATAGAAGTACGAGAAACAGTTGTGACATGATTATAAACGCAAATATATAATATAAACGTAGAATACGGTTTTATAAGAACTAGCAGCGAACTGACGTATATTATTCTGATTCTCTCAGCCAGACAATCATCGAATACTAAGTGTTCAAGTATTGAATTATTATGAAATTTTTCTTTGTTTTCTTTATACAGTTCTTTTCGTTATTGTTAGAACTTTCAACGCAATTTCCTCGATTCGCCATTCTATCTTTTGCCAGAAAGCTCGTCGGTTATAATCAAAATAACAAGATTGCACCCATATTACGCTCTTTGACCTCTCAGATCTTTTCCCTTGTAAATTAGCTGATTCTAACTGCTTTCTTTCGTCATATTTTTAAAACCCGCGTTTTCTTCTCTTTCAACCTTGCAAGTGGTTCACGCACAATGCACAGACAAATTTTGCACTATGTTGTAAGGGGATACATTTACTAAGATCGACGATCACCGACACAAAAAATATCTAGGCGGAACAGATTGCTCCATTGTGCTTTGTAACGCCGATTATATTAAAAGGACGAAATTTCGATTCATCGACGATCGTACTCGATAGAATATTTCATAGAAAGTACCTTCCGACACATCGGATTCGTAACCAACTCGTCTCACTTTCTTATCTAATTTATATAAAATTTCCTCGATCAGGATCAAGTCAATCTGTTTTTGTATTTCAGTACCAGCGAATGTATTGATGCATGACGTTGTCAAAAGTTGTGAGAAAAATCATTGAAAAGTTCCGAATAAAGAGAACGAAGAAAATTGCCAAAATTGGTCTGTACGATGAAAATAAACTGACACGATGCAATTCCTTTTATGCATGGGAAAGTAAAAAGATTGAAGACTAATGTGTACGTTTCCTGAACTTTCAAGAAAATAATGATAATATCGACCAAACTATGTACGTGCAATTAAAGAGCGCATTAGCAAGAACGCAAGCACGATCCAGCACTAATGTGAAAGCGATAGATGCGAGTGTCTATCGCTTTCAAGATTTGACCTGTTGTTCCTTGTTCTATCAGAATGTGAAATTTCACTTAAAACTATGGTAACAAACGGACGTTAATTAAACCCTTAGCGTGACGGTAAGGATATTGTTGGCTCACTCGCGACACTTATATTTTCACCGGCATGCTCGTATACATCTCTTGGTCATGCTTCGTGATTTACAGAGACGCAACTAAACACACAAATTTTTTCTATCGAAGAACACGAAGTATAAATGAAAATAGAATACAAATATGAAAGTTAAAGAAAAGAATTGTTATTAAAATAAGAATTTTTATCAACTATGACCAATGTATTTCTTATCGAATAATTTTTCCAATTGAAACGACGATGCAAAGAAAGCTTGGAAAGAGAGCCGCCAGTCCTGAAGGACAAACGCGCGACAATATTCCATGCGTGGCCACTATATAAAAAGGTGAAACTCGTGGAAAAGAAGCACTTTTGTTTCCCCAGTCTTTACGCTAAAACGTATCTAGAAATTTTACTATCTCGCGGCGAATTGTTACCTAAGTAGATTTTTCGTTAAGATGTCGCAACGATTCATTTGCGCTCTGCTAACGACTAGCGTTGTTTGCTGTGCACTCGCGGAGAATAATGAATTCGCCGCGGCTTCTGAATTCGTTAAGAAACAGCTCACGAAAGATAAACTGTTGACGGACGTCGTACGCGCTAAAAATTCTTCCAAGACGCCATATCTGTATAGAGTAGTGTCTGATAACGGGCAACACGAACAGAAGAATTTGGATAAATATCAGCGATTGAAATCTGATTCAAGAGATAAGTGAAATATTGAAATAAAAATCTTTACATTTCTGAAACGTTCACATCACGATGAATTGAAACGTGCAAGTTTCAGTTGCTGCGGATCCAGATACGGTTCTAATTCGTCAACGCGACCTGATTCGTATCACAGTAGGATCCCCGTGGACAACGGTCGATATCAAACTAAATTTCCTGAACGTTTACCCACTGATAGGTGATTCTTTAAATTAGTATTACAATGCAGGATTGGGCACAATTAAGTTTCGAATAAAACTTTTGCTTTGTTACTTTACTTCGAATAACATTATCTGAATGATAATGTATTTTGGAAAATGAATTACTTTCATATCTATTTTATTTTGGAGCAGTTATGTTGTCTTCTGTTTATTATTTCTGCTTTAAACGAAATACGCAGATACGGCTGGCAAACTCACGGACCACCACCAGGTTTAAGCGGAAGACCCGGAAGTGGAAGTTACGCTGGAACTGCATTTTACGAAGGAAGTCATACAGGAGATAGGTGAGCAGTCATTAGGTTGACGTCTATGAAGCGTCATTTTTTCGTTTAAATAAAATATTTGAAAAATAATTGTGGATTACCTCTTTTTTTAACTTTTAATTTAATCTCATACGATTATTATTAGATTTGATCCACGACCGAGTTATGGGAGCGAAGGTTCACGCAAACCTGGTAGTTATGATTCCGGCGGAGGATATGGTTATGCTAGCAGTGGTTTCGGAGGATATAGCTTTAATCGACCAACTGGTTACGGAGGTGATTATGGAATTTCAGGGACCTTCGCTAATGGCGATGAATTCGGATCTGTGGAGCCAAATCGTCCAGATGGACATCCTCCTCCCCATCCGAATATTAACGCGCAGAAGGTAATGGTTGAATTTTAGAGACGAACCGAGATCTGATTTTAAAGAGGCCTGCACACGATCGACGGTACTGACGATAAAATCGTTAATACAGTTTGACAATAGTGTCGTCAATCCGCTTCAATTCTTTTAAGACCGTATTTTCACCGTACTTTTTAGCTCATTATTGATTGTTATTATTTGCATTAGGCCGTCGCTTTAAAGGCATTGGCAGGTATTGCGTTAATTGGTGCAGCCGCCGCTTTAGCAACGAATCCTGTTCTTCTTCCGCTCGGAGTTGTATCAGGCAGGAAGAAACGATCGAGTTTGTCCATCAAAGACAGAAATGATTATATGAATTACATTTTAACAAACTTGAAAAGTAACGTTACCAAGGTTGTTTAGTCGTATTTGAACGATATCCTGTCCGACTATTGAGAAAGAGTGTACCTATTGGTTCTAAAGAGCCAATTCGTAGCAAATCGATATAAATAGACTGCAGATATTAGTACACATGTATATTTTCATAGAATGTGAGTAGAAAAATGAAACCTTGATAGAAGTTTGTTAAATTGTGCTTTTTTACTTTTACTACCATTCTCCATAGTTGGACAGTATTTCTATTGTAATTTCTCATTCATTGATTCTAACTAAGCATTCGATTTTAATATATCATACTGTGTTATCGTTAAGTAGAATGACGAAGATGGAAACAAAGTATCTCTCTCACCAACGTGTGTAGCTAGAGTCACGTGCGAGATTCAAAAGAATTACTGGATCAATCGTAAGAAGGACGCTAACTTTTTCAAAGAAATATCAGCATTGGAACATCGTCTTAGCAATTTGTATATATATTTTTGTTTTTTGTTGTTACATTAAACTATAGAAATAATTCCGTAAGTTTTAATATTATTACAGGCTTCTAAATAATGTACTCGACGATGAACTTGTGAATATGCGCATTAGAAGATTAGTAAGAGCGGCAACCATTGTTGCCGTGAATGGAGACAATTGCAACGCATTTACTTGTACTCTTGTACAAATTAAAACAAGCAAGAATCTATCTGTTCTTAAACTATAGAATTTGTCAAAGAATTGTAACTGGATATTCTTCTAAATATAAAAACCAACAGAAAAATAAAGGCGTCAAATTCTGCGCTGTTACGAAACACTATCATTATTATACCATTTCTTATGGAAACGGAGGAACCGTATAAAAATACAGGAATAAAACTAATATAACACAAAATATACATACGTATGCATGTTTGATAACTTAGAAAATAAAAACAAAACAATACCTTAACCTCTTGACGGCCCGCAGGCAACTGTGACTAAATTCTGCGAATGGAATCACGTAACACGTGTTGTGTATAATAGTGGGGTGCCATTCATGCGCGTAGTTATCCCCGCCAAATACGATTGACAATACTCTGTTATATAATTTCTATAGCTAATGAGTTATTGTTTAAGGGCACACATAATATTACATAATTTCTTGAACCTCTTAAATAATGTTATTTTCTTAAGTAACAGTATTCTAATCCCGTTAGTAATTTATTGTTATACCTAGAAATATCGGTCTCAGTAAAAGGCGGATTTCTATAAAATCATTGCAGTGCATTGACGATTCGCACATATGTATTTACCCAGTGTATATACATTTGCTCTTCTATCAAATTGTTAGTTTTAGCAATAAAGGTTTCACACGTGGCTTTAAGATTGAAAAAGACAGAATATAACTGACGTGTCCATAATGAGAAACAACGTGGCATTTACGAGTTGCTGCAAACTTTTGTATATGACTCTCAGCTGAACAATTTTGATGAAAGCGAAACAATTTGAGTTCATTACCATTCAGCTGCTGTTGCTCGTAATATAAATGTAAAATACTTGGTAATACTTATTTTTTACTAGAACCTCGTCTGTCAATTCCTCGAACAAGTGTAATATCGTTTTATATATGTAAAGTTAAGGTTATATCGGCAATGACTACGTTAATAGTGATACAACTGTCACAAGATAAATAATTCATTTTGTTATTGTGTGACTCTTCCGTTCAGAAATGTTTGTATGTCATTTGATCGGAGGATCTACGTTGGAGCATTTTGGAACAATATATCGATAATTATCGCATAATCCATGGGATGCTTGATAACGTTGTTAAAAGTAAGCATTAAAAATTAAAGAGTCGACGCTCGCATAAAAACATCATCGATTACGGCCGAGATTAAAAAAGTAAGGTGCATGAGATTGTTGTTGATCTCTCATATCGTTCTTCATGGGTACTAGAAGGAAAATGAATAAGGATGACAATGTGGAGGATGGGATCCACGAGTCGAAGCACGTCCACGAACGTTCGGATGTACGAGGTGATGAAAAGAATATAGCTATTCTTTTATTTTTATATCTGTTACAAGGAATACCATTGGGGTTATGCGGTTCTATACCCATGTTACTTCAGAACAGATATGTGTCATATCGTCAGCAGGTAACTTGCTAGATTTATATTGGAATTGCTTAAAATAATATACAAATGTTGTTGTATCTCCAGGCTGAATTTAGCTTTGTGCAATGGCCCTTTTCTTTGAAACTGTTTTGGGCACCCATAGTAGACTCCGTGTTTTCACAAAGATTTGGAAGAAGAAAAACATGGCTAATTCCAACTCAATATTTAATGGGATTTTTCATGCTGCTATTATCCAGCCATGTAAATCAATGGTTGGGTAGCAAAACAATAAAACCAAACATAGAAATGTTGACTGTAATATTTTTTGTACTAAATGTTTTGGCTGCAACTCAAGATATTGTAGTAGATGGATGGGCACTGACCATGTTAAAAAGGTATAAATATAATTTGTAATTGTGAGACTCTATGAGTTAATAGTAGCTTCAATAAGTCTGTATTTCTGTTTTGTATATTTAGATGTAACGTGGGATATGCATCAACTTGCAACAGTGTAGGACAAACTGCTGGATACTTTATTGGTTATGTACTTTTTATGGCATTAGAATCTCCTGAATTTTGTAACAGTTATTTAAGATCTACACCTTCCAACGAAGGCATTTTGACTCTGCCTGGTAAAAATTTGAGCATTAATATTTAAAAAGTTGACATAGGCACAATTGTGATTTACTATTCATTTTTATAGATTTTCTTTATTTCTGGGGATGGGTATTTATAATTATTACCACTTTACTTGCCTTGTTTAAACATGAAGATTCAGAGAAAATGCACAAAGACGAAGAATTGAATACAGATATCAAACATGCGTACAGATTACTTTGGAAGATCGTCAAATTACCATCTATAAAAACAATCATTATATTTTTGTTAACTGCCAAGGTCAGTAAATATAATAAAATTCACATTTATATTATTAATAATAATCTAATTCTGCATCAATTGCAGATAGGGTTTTCTGCTTGTGATGCTGTAACAGGTTTGAAGCTAGTAGAAGCTGGTATACCAAAAGAAAAGTTTGCCCTTATGGCTGTGCCTATGATTCCATTACAAATACTGTTACCATTAGCAATATCAAAGTATACAGTAGGTCCAAGGCCCATGGATGTATACATAATGGCAATGCCTTATAGGTGATTAGAAAACAAATGTATAAAGTAGAATATTCCAAATAGGCATATAATAAATATTTGTAATTGATCCTCTAGACTGGCTTTTGGATTAGTAGCAGCAGTTTTGGTATATGTGACACCATATATTGTAACAGGGGGACATGTTCCAGCCTATTACTTCATAGTTTTAATTGCTCTATATTTGATACACCAAGTAAGATATCGACACGAGACGAACCATAATTCGATTAATAATGATAAGCGATTATAATGCGAATATAATTATATATATCATCTTTGTTTGTCATAGGTTTTCACAAGTAGTATGTTCGTGGCATCGATGGCATTTTTTGCAAAGATTAGCGATCCAGCTGTTGGTGGTACTTACATGACATTACTAAATACATTAAGTAATCTCGGAGCTAATTGGCCAGCAACGGCAGCTCTTTGGTTTGTTGATCCATTAACGTATCGGCAATGCAGCACCGATCCCTCAAATGACTGTAGCACAATTTCGAAAAGGGAGGTTGGTGTCTGTTGTTTCGGCTTATAGATAATCGTTTAAAAGATGCTTTTGAAAACAAAATTTTTTCATTTTCAGCTCTGCATGGATACGCACAATGGTGCTTGTAATATGCAATTTGATGGATATTATATAGAGAGTATCTTGTGCTTAATCATAGGACTTGCTTGGCTCAGATGGGGTCGACGGAAAATAGATCTGTTACAAACAAGACCGATGTCTGCTTGGAAAATTATTCTTTCGAAGCAGAACAGATAACAGTATTGAATTTGTGTTGCAGTTTGCTAATACGGTACCTGCAATTATTACGAAATGTTAGAAGTGTGCGAAAATTCGAACATATCGAAAACCCGATGCTCGGGACGAGTCGAGAAGAGTCGCGTTCCAAAAGTATCCGTAATTTGAGATTGTCGGTATTCCTGAACATTTCGGGATTCTTGAGAAAGTTAGGATTTTCGAGAATTATAAAATTATATAGTAAATTATAATATTCTATAATAAAATTTTATATTTATGATATATTTCGTTATTATTTTTACTTCGTATTCTAGTCTTTATCATTTTTAAATTTTCAAAAATTTCGAAATTATCAGAAATTTTGACAGTACCGAATTACGAGATACTTTCGGGAACCCAATCCGATTCGATATTTTTGGGTTCTCGCACATCTCTAGAAATTGTACAAAGTAAATACGCGTATGTTGATCGCGTATCGGTTGCGTGCCCGGGTGATTTTCTACACGTCCATCAAGTGTTCCAATTTGATCAACGCAACATGAACTGAATTGTTTTCTAGTTTCATAATGTTTTTTGTTTCGTGTTCTTATTTGTTTAATTTTTTTAAAGTAACAAATAATAATCGCTATTTGTCGGAGGTTTGATACCTAACTTTATATGAATAATTTTTATAACATTATTTCATATATTGGCACAATAACAACATCGAACAAGTACTGCATTCATTGTACAATTATTTAAATAGAGCACTGATGATTTTGGTTGTAGCATGTCGTTTATACTTAGTGATATGCCAAAAAAATAAAACTGTCTTTTTCTATTTATGTCCTCATCCTTCCATGAAGATTGGTGATTTTAATTACGATGTAATGTTGCAATATATTGCATTGACTTACTACATATCTGTACTTTCGATTGGGTTTGGATAACTTAACGATAAAAATCGCGACCGTTCGCAAACGGGTCTTGTAATTTATTATGTACGACTACATAATGTTAATAAAAGTTTTCCATACAAAGTATTCTACCTTTACTCTGCTTTTACCATATCCGTATTTTTTGAATTCATCGCGTAGAATTTAATGTGATGGTGCAAATAGGAATGATAGAAAAAGAGTTATCTTTCTGCGGCTTGATAGCCATTTTTTTATTTTATATGCTATCACATCGTGAAAGGAACTGAAGAGATAAAACGGTATTCGTAGTATGCATTTAAGCACTATCTAGCATTTGCACGTAAATATTTTTTAAAAGCAGATATTTACGGGACAGGATCGGTGGTCGGTGAAAGGTGGTTCACTTAATCGCTTATCCACAACATCCAGGTCGTAAATCGGTTCGATGGTCTTTCTTGAAATTTGTTGCTCTTTTCTTGAGATGCGCCGATTCCGAATGTATCGACTCGTGATTCGCAACCGTTGGCACAGTTAACGAGGATGTGTATGTTGTAGGCAATTCAAGAACGTGTTCATCTCCCTGCGATTTATATCGTTGCGTTAATTTTAATTTGTACCGTTAAGAAGAGGTTCGTTAACGGTATATAAAAATAGATCTTTTCGAATGTAATTTTCTCTGGGAAAATTATACAAGAAACATAGCAAGATATTTACGGTTTTAGTCGATTCAGTATCCATAATGGTGCCGGGATGAGACTCAACGAACAACGATAGATGTTGAACTTCATTTTCGATACTCCGTACACAAACGAAGTTAACGAACGTGGCGATCAGAATCAACTTGATAAACATGTTGCACGTTTCTACTGTGACTTCAAAATTCTTTCTAAAGCTTTCAAGTGTAAGGTTCACCTTTTTATATAGGTTAATATTTCCATGTTTGCTCGTAAATCTCTGTCAGGCTGCATTATTAATGGCTCATGGAAGTTTAATCAAACGTCGATACATCAAATTTGAAGTACTTTAAAATCGCCTGTTTCTAGGAAATGTTGTCAAAGATATCGCTCGAAGAATAAACATATGGTTCATTTTGTGTTCGTGTACTTTGAAATGATACGCTGGTAGTGTAAAAGAATTAATTGCCATTGAAGAAATTCTGACTTTTCGATGACAAATATTTTATATTAGAAGACAAATATAGTACAGAACATTGACAATAATTTTTGGTACCATTCTTATGCATGGTTACACGAGCTTGATAACCACGTATGGTGCGCAGTATGGTTGCACGGCTAACTAGATTTTAATTCCACATATATTTTCACAATCTCTTCCTCGTGGCTGTTGTTTTTGTGTGTGTTCACGCAATCACCGATAATTAATTTGCTGTACAATATGCGTCGATAATTGCGCGTACATTGTAATTGCCCTTACAATTTGCGGTACAATATTGGGATTTCGTCTCGCAGAAAATTTCTATGTAACGTTTCGATTGAATATTCTTTTCTTTATATGTATACTCTCTACTTTAAAGGTGAATCGTTTTCGAAAATCTTCACGGATATTCAAGGCAGAAAGAAATGTTTCAAATATCACGTAAAAGTTTGCCGCATCGTAATATTCTAAGGATGAATCCTACTACATATTTACTTTCTTGTATAATAACTTGGCTTAGATAAGTTGGCTTATTTGAAACATTTCTAAGCGTCTGCAAATACTTGCATTTCTTGCAAGTTACTCGCGTAATCCTGAAGCGATGTATTCTTCGTAAATAAACGTTCACCTTAAATCTTATTTAAGATGTGATATTATGGTATTTGCTAGGATATTTTTCATCTATGTAACATCTACGTCACTTTGACGGTAGTAATCTTTAAGATATCAATAGTATATACTTTCTTACGTAACATCGATTATATTATCTGCTATGGTAGTCGATCCTTGCTGGATCTGCTGAGCGGAGGACTGTCAAAATAACATACGCCATTAGTTATTTAAATTATACGGAAAGAAATAATTCGAGATACAGTATTAATCGACGTTCGCTTTACGTCAAACATGCATTAAATATTTTTGAACGTAAGAGGTCGTGAATAAATTGATGGACTAGGAACGGTCAACCCTAGAAACGTTTTATGCTATGGAACAAGTGGAACAAGTAGAACACACCGATTTAATCTCATAAAACGGGCGAAATTATAAACGAAGACTACAAAGAGAAAAGGGCATGATAAGTAGTCATATTTTCTATTTTCTCAGGGGAGCACTTCCAAAATTCAATAGAGCAATCCACGAGCTTAGCAAATCCGTGTACAGATAATCTTAAAATTAATGCCCGCCATATAATAGCTGAATCTATTGTCATGCTTTTTTTAGATTCGTATATCTTACTGTATAATTAGTCTATCCGTTCCCAAGGCACCATGTTTCGATCCTTGCAGCAGAACATTCAAATTTGCTCACATAGACAATTGTTCTGCATGCCTTTCCAAAATCTGGTCTCCAAAAATACATTCTCCCTCTCTCTGCACATCTTAACTTTTTTTGTGTTTTTTTTTTTTTTTATTGCAACATCAAATTTATAAATGTTCCGAATATTTTATTATTCTTCTGGACCAGACGATGGGTTTCTAGAAATCAAATTTGTACTAAGAATATGATACTTTTCCTTCCCTTAGAGTCGGCTGAATTTTACTATTGTACTATGTCGTTAGATACACTTTGTTTTCTGTGAATCCGTATAAATACGCAATTAAACGTTCTAATGTACAATCAGCATACGATGAAATTTTGTATGCGCAACGAGAATTAATATATATCTGTAAAATATAAAAGGACTGTATATACCATAAACTTGTGCGCGATAAAATATAATTAAATATAATAAAATATAAGGATTGCAATACTTTCAACTAAATTGCGATATACAAATAAGGTACGACATAATAGATCGACGAAATTAGTCGAGATAAATTACTAAAAAAGCACAGTCTTGCCTACATTGAAATCCTTCCAGCATCCAGTTGCTTAATTCTTAAAGACAAAGTGACTTGAAAGGGATACAATTCGGCTTAGCATTTTACATAACATCGGTATGTACAAAGATCCCTCAGACACTCTAATCTCTAATTCAAATTGAGGTATATGTAAGAAAACAATGGTCAGATTTAGTAACATTTTTCCAATTCCCTACGTATTATAATTTACTTACATTCAGCGTTGATTGGCATAATTTTTACACAGTTCTAGCGAACTCTATGCTTCTAATGTACGAAATCTTCCTCGTTTAAGATGGGAACTTTATCGCTTTTCTGATTAACCCGTAACGTCGCTCCCCATTTCGCACCCCGACCAGCTTCCGAAGTCGCCATTAAGATCGAATACGAATTTGGACCCGCTGCTTCTTTACTGTAGTGAATCCCATACAAGAAGTATATTAACATTCCTGCAACAAAGGTATAACGAGCGTGCGATATTATTGTGAAACAGTATTGACGATACTATCGACTTGTATGCAACTTTGATACATCAACTTACCGACTATCATCCACACAAGAAATCGTAGCCACGTTAAAAGCGACAGGTGAAACATTAACCCAACGTTGAATAAGATACTCAGAGCTGGTACTATAGGTACCATAGGTACGCGGAATTTACCAGTAGGTGGACTTTGTTGATGCGCAGAGATAACGATAAGACCTACGATTATGCTCGATTAGTTAGAGAACAAATGCGTGACATGGAGTGAAAATTCTGAAACTTACTGCCAATCAGTAATGTAACAACGTTTGTCAGAACGAAGTAATCCCACCAGTCTGGTGCAAAATACGTTTGAGATATCAGTATTAACAGGTAACATAAAGAAATGCAACCTGCCGTATAAATCATCACGGAACCAGTGACCGCATCTCCAGGCTTGCAGTTGCCCAGGAAATTCACCAGCCAAACGTAACGTGACGTAAGTTTGCCAGTGCCCTCGCTCAGATCTAAGAGCTATAACGAACGTAAAAATTATAAAGAAGAGGATAGATAGGAAGACTAGATTTTCTTTGTATACTTTTAGTCCGTAAGAACGTGAATTTGCACAGTTTAGTTAGAACAGTTATAAATGCTCGGTTCCTTCTCTCTTATTTCTTTACCTCGGATTCGGCGGACGTGACGCTGTTACAATCGCTGTTGGAATCCGCACCCTCGGTAGGTGGCGATGTCAAACTGCTCGGTGTACCAGCGTTCGATGGTGGCGGCGTAACTTTCTCAGGACGATATCTCAAGATAATTACGCTCGCTGAAACGATGGTATAGGCCAAGAAAGTACCGATAGACATAAATTCAACTAGATGTTGAAGGTCGAAGAGCAAAGCGATTAAGGCACTGACAGAGCCGCTGATAGCCAAGTTGAGAACCGGAACTTGAGTGCGCTCGCTAACGTGGCCCAGAAAGCCAAAGAGTAGACCATCGTTCGCCATGGCATACATTGTCCGTGGCAATGAAAACAGGGATCCGAAGAGAGTCGTCGTCATTCCGCACAAAGCCCCAACACTGTTGCGCATGAAAATTGTACACGGAAAAATTATTCCAACAAAGGTGTTTCTTGCTTCGAATTTTAGGTAAGAATCGTTCGACGACTTTCTCACCTTATCGCGTATTTCGCCCATGGTATTCCTCTCGATGAGAAAGCCTCGGGAAGCGCTGCTGTTGGATTGATGTTCCAATACGGCACGACTAAAGTTAAAGCGGCGCTGACCATCACGTACCCGATGGTTACGATTGCCATGGAAAATAGCGTTGCTCGTGGTATACTGTACCCAGGATCGCGCGCTTCTTCGCCAGAGGTAGCTATAGAATCGAAGCCAACGAAAGCGTAGAAACATGTTGCGGCACCTGTTCGTGTATAGGAAACGTATTAGAATAGAAGAATAGAATTTATTGGAAATGAACATGTATGAAGGAAAGTTGTCCAGTACAGAGCAAAGATAAATATTAACATTGAACGATATTAGTTGCTTCCTTATTTTATGAAGTTTCATTTATACTACAAATAATTGTTTAAATATTTAAATTTTACCAATCCATATTGTAGTAAAGAAGATATAGAATGGCTAGTACTATACGATTTTCCCTCCATGTATAGGTCCAAAAATACCTGCTAATACACCGCTGAATCCGTACGGCAAGAATCCTCCATTCTCACAGCTCCAGTTAGAGAATTTCGCGTAATATATCCCCAGACCGATTACCAACCCCATCACGCCTAAATTTACGATAGTGAGCAAAGAATTAACCGTTGCCGAACATTTAACGCCCAATGCTAACAACATCGCGTAAGCTAGACATAGTCCAGCGGCTAAAAAATCTGGTATAGTTCCAAGTGGCTCTCCCATCGTGTACCCGTGCATTATTCGGCGGGTGTAATTGCTGATTGCTCCTCCTGCTAAAGAATCAACGTATCCGCTCCATGCCCTGGCCACGGACGCCGCACCTATTCCCGAGCATAAAAGTTCCGTGAAATTTATGAGACGGAATAGACCGTAATCGAGAACAAATAACTTTACCGATCATATGCTCTAATATGATGTTCCATCCAATTACGAAAGCCCAAAATTCGCCGACGGAGATGTAGGTGTAAACGTACGCGCTACCAGCTTTTGGAATTCTCGCACCGAATTCAGCGTAACATAACGCAGCTAACAAAGAAGCTACACCAGCGAGCAGGAAGCTCAGGATTACGCCTGGACCGGCTGTGTCATGAGCCACCGTTCCTGTCAAAACGTAGATACCAGCGCCAACCATATGACCAACACCTGAAAAATAAATTCATATACTTACATACGTAAACATGAACACAAAGAGACCATAAAGTTGCGCGAGAATTGTTCATTCTGGCAATATCAGGCATAAACGTCTCGTCGAGTTACAACGTTATATCGCGCGTATGCAATTAACATTTTTCCGGTTTTGAAACTACTTTATCGCCTACGAGTACGTGATATCGCGCGAGGTGGTCGTGCATGTTCTTACGACTAAAATAGCAGAAAAAGCATACTTACCAAGCAACGTAATATCGAACGTGGAAAGACATCTTTTCATTGGAGTTTCAAGTAAATCACCTTGGAGCTTTTTCGTGCGATTCATTTTGGAACACAGGCCGGACATAACGTGCCCGAGGATCATTCGGCGAACCGATGGCATTCTGATTTCCTTTAAACAGATTCCTATTACAACATCATACTGTATCTGTATATGTATCATACCGATAAGAAGTACTTGAAAGCAAATGTTTATTTAGCAAACGCATTGCCATTCCGCTAAATCATAGGCTTCATAAATGGTTTCTCTACTTACGTGGAATTGACTATGTTCGTATGCGGAATTTTTCGATGCTTGACTCGTTGTGACAGAATCTCAACTGCGACGAACACGATCTTACGACGGACGCTGAAATCTACGGAGAAGTCGCATGGCGCCTCTGTTAACACGCAGGCTCGGATATCCGATCGATTCAGCTGTGATAGAACTATTTATGTCACTCAGCCGTCAGAGTATGAATGAAGAGAATCTTTTAATCAACATTTCCATGACAATAAGCATGCTTTTAAAAAACCTATTCTATCGTGTTCCTGCAGTCGCATTTTTAATCAACATTCGGAAAATTGATTTTCTTTTGATTCTATTTCTCAGCCGTTAATTTATTTATTTACAAAACTTCCTGAATTTAGCTTTATCAAATGGTATAAATATCGATAGATCGCGATAAGCTCACAATCAATTTCTACTAAGCACTTCTAACGAAATGTAATTGCTATTACGTTATAATGTTCAATGTTGTGTAATGTTGCTCAATAAAATATGCGAATAAGGGTGAACAAATTGTATCTAATATACATCATCTTTATTCTAACCATAATATTATACTTTGCATAAAATTTGTAAGATAATATTATCGAAGTTGCCTTTTTGAGAAAATGTATCAGTTACAGATTAAATTATTCATAACAGAGATCATATCCTTTTTGAGTCATTCTTCTGAAAACAATACCATTCGCTCAAGGACTTAACGCAGGATATCGATGCACCACATGGGAGCAGCACCGTCTGAGTTGTTATAATATGTATACACGAAGAAGAAACGAAAGTGCTCACGCTTATGGTCCTGGTTGTCCCTGGACTAGTGCTGCACCACGCGGCCAATACTGAAAGGTGATCCACGCTAGCATATACAAGAACCTATAAAGTTAGGGATCTGTCTTGTTTGATTAGCATACACAAGAACCTATTTAATTGTACGGTCCTACAGAAATGTTTTCGTAGCTATCTGAAATAGAAAAGAGTAAGAATAATTAATATTTATTATATGATTTTAAAGAAGAAAAGAAAAGATGTAATAATAATTGTAATATATTTTCCAAACAATATTTAGATTTAACATTAACTCTTGGCATTCGACATGTCGTTTCGACTGGCATGAATATTTTTGATTATTGTAAAATATTTTTAATAAATTAATTTATTTTTTAAGGCACGTTGCTGGTTTTACAGTATACGGTTGATCGAGAGTGGTGTTCTTTCGTTTGCGAAGGCAAATTTGTAACATGTAACTAAATAGATTCCTGTCTATGCTAGCGTGCGTGCAAGCAAACAGATCCTTCATTTTATAGGTTCTTGTACATGCTAACGTGGATCATTTTCAGTATTTGGCCGCATGGTACAGCATCTGTACTGTGAAACAACTGGAGCTGCAGGCGTGAGTACTCTCTATATGTACTTGTTTTATCGTTCGATATTGAAGTATTTAGAATCGCATTTTTTTAGATGTAAAGTAATTTCCTGAAGAGTATTCGTGTAAGTTAGATCCATTTCTCATCATTGTCCTAAAATATCGTGCAAATATTTAGTATTCGCAAATAAAAAATACGTATTTCAACGTTTCCCGTTATATTAGTGGGTTAGAAAGGTGTTCTAACCTCTTTCCTCCCGTTGAAATGAAAACAATAAATATATAGCGTTAGAAAGCAAATTTGAATAGCAGTAAAATAATACTGTATTGATATTAATCGATAGATTTTTGCGTTTTGTTTACCATACTTACTACCAGAATAAATATAAATGAAAAATAACAGGTCATGAATTTGGTTTTCTGTCATGTATGTTTGTGTCTTGATCCAAAGTCTATTAACAATGTATTCTCTTGATATTGTTAAGTGATTGTATCCAAAAGTAGGGCAAGCAGAAACAAATTATAAATACATGATTTGTTTGAGTTCCCAGCTATTTTCAGATGGCAATGATTCTGGGATACATAAATAACTGTTAATATATTCACATTGTAGAAAATAACAAGATAAATATGAGTTATCACCGTGGTGGTGGTAATAAGCCAAAAGGCTTTGGATTTGCTGGCTTTCAAATGACTGGCACAAAAAGAAGTGGGTCTAACATACCACCGCCTCCGCCAAATTCTACTCTAAGCAAGCAAGGCTATCACACTATGAATTCTATTACCGAAAATGCCTTATCTGCATGCTGGGGAATGCCAAAGAAGCGTAGCAAAACTGAGGAAGAGTGAGTATACGCTTTAAGAAGTTATAAGAGAGCAAAATTAAGAACAACTTAAATGTTAAATGCTACAATTAGGTACTTTGAGGATGATGATGATCCTCCACCATTTTCTTTGGAATATATTCCGGCACCTGGATCTCCCACTTACGATTGGATGAAAAAATCAACTTCGAAAGAAGATAGCGATAGCGAGGAAGATCCACTAGATGCATTTATGGCTGGTATAGACGCAGAGGTTAAGAGAAACAATTATGAAGCACAGCTGGCGGAGGACGAGCGCAAAGAAGAAAAGTCCAAGGGATTTAGAGCGGATATCGATGGCGAGGACGACGAGGAAAGTTATTACAGGTAAGGACTTTGTTGATTTTTTTGGCAAGGGAAGAAAAGATGCAGCAATGTCTATTTAACTGTAGTCCGGATTCATTGACTCAAAGCTATTGATTGTGAGCAGATATTATGGTATTGAGCCAAGATCAATTTAAAACAATTAACTTCTCGCAATCCATTTGCGATTCTACCAAAATCTACTCATGAGCTACCAGTGGTTCACGACCCATATTTTGAGAACTTATGACCTAGCATATTAACAATCGTAGTTCAGATTGAGCTCCTATAGTTAGATACTGGCAACTGCAGTTAATTAGCCATTGCTGTATTTGTTAAAAAAAGAAAAAAAAGAGATGAAGAAATATCGGGTTATTCCATTGACAAGGTATATGGAAGAAAATCCAACTGCGGGTTTGCAACAAGAGGAATCTGACCAAGAGATCGACTACGACGAAGACGGGAATCCGATCGCGCCTCCAAAAAAGAAAGATATCGATCCCTTACCTCCTGTTGATCATAGCGAGATAAAATACGAATCTTTCGAGAAAAATTTTTATAACGTTCATGATGAGATCGCTAATTTAAATAAACAACAAATCGACGATCTGAAGAAAACTTTGGGAATAAAGGTATCTGGTCCGTCTCCGCCGAATCCGGTTACCAGTTTCGGTCATTTTGGTTTCGATGATGCGTTAATAAAAGCTATTAGAAAAAATGAATACACTCAACCTACCCCCATCCAAGCTCAAGCAGTTCCAGCCGCATTGAGCGGCAGGGATATAATAGGTATAGCGAAAACCGGTAGCGGTAAAACAGCAGCATTCATTTGGCCAATGTTAGTTCACATAATGGATCAAAGAGAATTGAAGGCAGGCGACGGACCCATCGGTTTAATTCTTGCTCCTACGAGAGAATTGTCACAACAGGTACTTGTTACGTTAAAGTAGCCTAAGCTATTATACTAAATTGATCGGAAGTTCTGTCGTCAGATTTTGCTCGTAGTTAGTATTTTATTTGGAGGTTTTCAGATAGTTAAAGCGTATGTATATTATCAAAACATAGACCATTAAAAAATGGTTAATATTGTTGAGAAAATGATCTTGACCCACTTATGCAATAACTCATCAGCTAATAACATTAGTAAGATTGACAAGTTGCAAGTAGAAGGTTTCGCGATCTTATAATTTTTCATCGATTCAATGCTATAGGAGCACCGAAAGAATATTTTAATTGTAATGTCAGTTCAGATATTTCATTTGTTTCTTTCCAAAGAATAAAAACGACAGCGCTCTCCAATCAAGCTAATATGTATGTAGGGATAGTTTTAGGCGCAAGTTTATTCGGTTCGTTGTTGTATTCGTAGATTTACCAAGAAGCAAGGAAGTTCGGGAAAGTGTATAATATTCAAGTGTGCTGTTGTTACGGCGGTGGCAGCAAATGGGAGCAAAGTAAAGCATTGGAAGGGGGTGCGGAAATAGTAGTCGCAACGCCGGGTAGAATGATAGATTTAGTTAAAATGAAAGCAACGAATTTAACCAGAGTAACATTTCTAGTATTGGACGAAGCTGATAGAATGTTCGATATGGGTTTCGGTAAGCGCACCGTTTGCAATACAATTTTATAATCTTGGAACAGGGGAGAAAAACAAGTTTTCTTCGTCGATCGGTTGCGTCGTCGACGCGATTGTTGGGAAACTTTAAGACCTATTAATAATATTTTTATTTTGCTTGTTACCGCTCTGTTTGATTCCAGAGCCACAAGTGCGTTCAATATGTAACCACGTAAGGCCAGACAGGCAAACATTGTTGTTCAGCGCAACTTTCAAAAAGAGGGTAGAAAAGCTTGCGAGGGACGTCCTGACGGATCCGGTTAGGATAGTACAAGGGGATGTCGGTGAGGCGAATGCTGACGTCACGCAACACGTGATAGTGTTCAATAATAATCCTACTGGCAAATGGACGTGGTTGTTGCAGAATCTAGTTGAATTCTTGAGTTCTGGTAGTCTGTTGATTTTTGTAACTAAAAAGGTTGGCGATTATGACCGTGCTCGGTTAACTAGTACAACTGCTGATATTTATGCATTTGTGAGAAACTTTAATTCAAATTTAATTTAGAACTGTGAAAATGTATAAAATGTACAGCGAGAAAGAGCTATAATGGATATTTCTAACTATGTCCATGAAACTATGAAATTATTTATATTGCATAAATATCCGCAAGTTACTCAATAGATACAAATTATATATAGTGAATTTCTGCAACTGTATAGTATTATATTACCGTAGCTCAATGCGGAGGAACTTGCGAACAATCTCAAGTTGAAAGAATTTGACGTTATGTTGTTGCATGGTGATATGGACCAAATCGAAAGAAACAAAGTAATAACGGCTTTTAAAAAGAAGGAAGTTACTACACTGGTCGCTACTGACGTTGCTGGTAATTATCTTCTTGCCTTCGATCAGCTGGAACGATTAATCTTATTTGTAACGATTTCCTGAAACTCCTTTTGAATTTTCCCGTAGCTCGAGGTTTGGACATTCCACATATCAGAACCGTCGTTAATTACGACGTCGCACGAGACATAGATACTCATACACATAGGATAGGTAGAACTGGTCGAGCGGGTGAAAAAGGAACAGCGTATACCCTTGTAACAGAAAAAGACAAAGAATTCGCAGGTCACCTAGTTCGAAATTTGGAGGGTGCAAATCAGGAAGTACCAAAGAGTCTCATGGATTTAGCGATGCAAAGCGCTTGGTTCCGCAAGTCAAGGTTCAAAGGTGGGAAAGGGAAGAGTTTGAACGTTGGAGGGGCCGGACTTGGGTTTAGGGGAAGACCGGAAACATCTTCAACTTCGGTATTTATTCGTTAAAATTCCTCCAGTTCCCTTTTTCAGATCTTAATATAACGTTACAAATTTGTTCAAATTATTGTTTAGAGTTGTAGTTCCTCGTCGCAAGGATCTAAGGACATAAGCGAAGTTGTTAAAAAATTAGAAAGACATGGACCAGGTAGCGATCGGTTATCGGCCATGAAAGCTGCTTTCCGTAGTCAGTACAATTCTCAGGTAAGTCCTATTTCGTTACGATCATATAAATAACAACACATCATCGATCGAATAGCGTTCCTTGTGAGTAGTAAGAAGTGATGAGGTTGAATCATTTAAATTTAGACGAAACGACTTTCTTAGAATTTAAACAAACACCGCTATAATGTGTAGGATTTGGGATAATATATGTGATATGTGGGAATTTAATTGATTTTTAGTTTCGGGCGTCGTCGGATCATACGTGGGAACAAACTATTACGCGGCCTTCGGTGATAATGCCCCCACCACCACCTGTACCTCCGAAACCAAATACGGAACAATCAAAGACTCAGGATGTACAAAATACGAATATCGGAGGAGAAAGGAAGAGAGTGAGAAAGAGTCGATGGGAATAAACATTGATGACTGAAAATTGCGATTATTTTGTGTATATTAAGATATTATATTATTGCTGATAATATGTGAACTGCAGTGGCGTTGCCAATTGTTTTTATATTATAATAAGATTTAATTTTAGCAAATTTTTGCTTACCTCAAATTTCTTTTCCTACCTATACAAGTCGCCTATATAAGGCTGTATGACAGTGTTTCCCAATCTTTTTTGTTTGTGAAACATTGACGTAAGATGCTGGAGGTCTTCTCCTGAAGATCAAACTGGTATTCGTAGGAATTGAGAGGTATTAATTGGATTTTCTCGTGAAAGCTTTCTGAGACTACAATTGGCTCCGTTTCTTTCCAAGGCAAATAACGCGTGACATTTAACGGCAAGGAGTCTTTATTGCGATATCTTCGATACAAAATTGAACGAGTCGTTTAGAATCTAAATGAAATACACTATTAGACCGGCTTTAAGAAGACGCTAGCTACTACGATATAATTGAGTTATTATTTTCGGCGCACCAATTGAATCCTGATTGCTACTATCTAAAGCTTCGATGGGCAACAGAGGTAACAGAGATAATTAGTAGAGGCAAAGATGTATCGTAAAAAGATAATCTCTCGTGAGTGAGCAATTTCTTTGAACGCAAGATTCGCGTTTCTCGCACGCCGTACATTGTCGCAACGTTCCTCGCAATGTGAGTTAAGCTACAAGAAGACATTATCGATGTTTCCTTTCCTCTCGTTTTTATCGGTACCATATTTCCAGACGAAATTAGTTGCTTCGTTTTCTTGGTACCCACGTGTCCATCGATACTACGCACTTCGAAAAAAGTAGTTCTCGAAGGTCGCTCGATATGGAGATTAAGTCAAGGATAAGGCTATGACGATCAATCACGTTCGATCGCCTTGTTTGACCACACGACGCCCAGATGGGATGTTAATGACAGGTTTGTCGTTCGACTATTTGATGACACACGCTTGTAGATTATTTATCCGCCGGTTTGGTCCACTCGAACATGACCAACGTAGCTACGTTACTTAGTTAAGTCTTACGGTATTGTTTCACCAACGTTTGCCAAGGCTTGAAGATCGTTAAATCGATCGTCTCGTTTCTGTCAAACGAACTCGGTCAAAGAGTTCGCGAAAAGAAGTGTTCAGCTGTTCGATCTTCCGGCTTGAGTCACCGTAATATCGAGCAAGGCCAAGTTCTATAATCAGTCTTCGTGGAAGGGAAGTGTATTTCTACGGGTTGATGTATTGGGGCATGGCAGGACTGCTTTTCCTCCTAATCTTTCCATTTTGTTGCGATCCGTTTAGCTGGTTAATAGGTTTCTTGTTCGCGTCATTGTTTTTGCTAAACTTCTCCATTGCTCTGCTGTAAGAACCCGTACAAACTCTACCCCAAAGCCTTTTGTCATCTGCGCACTGCTTGTTCCTTCCCTCGCTCGAAGTTCTCTGAATCTCGTGCCTTCTCTGGATTTTGCTGGGATCTTCTTTCTCCAAGGACGCGTTAGATCCTGCTGTACCACGTTGAACGTCTTCCCAAGAAGTGTTCGCATCCGAGTGCACGCTAGAAGGAGTAGGGCAACTGCTTTCGCTGGACAAAGACGAGGATCTCGCGAAAGACGGTGGTACAACCAATTTCATCTTATGATCCTCCTCCTTGGGACTCAAATTCAAAGGTGGCTCGCTTCGAGCTCGAGTACTCGATCTATTTTCTCCCTCGTTTTTATCCTGATTGTCGTTCAAGATTACCTTCGCGATGGACGTCCTTTTTCTTAAATTTTCCAAGTTCTCCCTCGGATTATTCTGAAAGCTGTCTACCCGTTGCAAGATGTCTTTCAAATTCACGTTCGCGCACTCTGTATTGTACAGCGGTTTCGTTCGATCCGATTTTTGCACCTTCGAATTCGTTTTACCGTTCACGGATACAGAAGTTGTTTTCCTAGTCGAGTCCTGAGAATCGTCTTTGATATGGCACGCGACTTCTGGGTAGATATAATTTGGTAGCCTTTCTTTCTGACGAGGATTAGCGATCGTCCTCTGAGTTTTGTCGCTCAATTGTTCCATCGTGATCGACCTGGCTCCCTTCACGCATTGCTTGTATTTTTCGTCTATTGTTGTATCGACATTGTCTTGAACCGTGGCTTCTTCGAAGATATAGTCTTCGTTGATACCAATCGACGATGGACTCGACCACTGTTCGGAAGACGATTCAACCTGCTCTTTGTCCTTTCCATCCTCCACAGTTTTGCTATCCGGTTTCCTATCGTTTTTAGAATCGGAAGCGACGTCGTTATCCTCGTTTTCGTCCTCGTTACCCGAATCGACGAAGTTCTTCAATATCCCCTCGTCTTTCTCGCTTTTCTTTCTCAACTCCTCCCAATTCTTCCGCGGCTTGTAACTCGTTTTCCGTCTAACGATCTTGCTTTCGCTGATGTTGATATCCGGAATGAATAACCTCAGAGCTTTTGTGCCGGTAGGAAAAGTGACTTCGTTCACTCTTTTCTCGGTCATTATCGCTTCCAAACTCGACCTCGAGGCGACTTCCTGGTGCTTGTTAAACGCGGATACGAGCTGCGCCACGGTGTACTTTGGCTCCTCATTTTCGGACTCGGTCGATCGGTCCTCTTTGTCGTCCGACGTGCCGGAATTGTTGGAGTGACTCGATACGTCGGAATGTTGTCGTTGACAGGGTCGTTTTCCGGCCACCAGATTCGATTCGTTATCGCGATTCACCGGTGTTTCGTCCGAATCTTCGGTCAACGTATCCGATTCGATCGACTTCAACGAATCGAAATTCTCTTCAGACTCGAAAGCTTGTTCCCTCGATGCTTGCAGATCTTTGACGACTTCTTCTTGCAGCTCGGTTTTTCTCGATCGATTGTTAACTCGCACCACGACTCCTGATTCTGTCGCGATCTTCTGCGAAGATTCTTTGCTCTCTCCATCCAAATGTTTTTTCGTCTCCGTTGAACTGGAAACATCGTCGTGGGATCGGTGTTCTGCAGTGTCGCACGTGGTTTCGATCGACGTGTCCGATACGTTGGACGTATCGATTTCAGCACCTAATCGTTTGAAAATGGGTACCACGTCCTCCGTTTTGGCTCGTTGGTAGCTCTTCCTTCTCCGTCTAAGACACTCGAGGCTTCTGTAGATGTCCAAAACTCCTTGAGACTTGGACAACGATCTCAGCCCGTACAGTTTCTCCCGCGACTTGTTCATCACAGGATTTATCGCCATCCGCGGTTGTAAAGAAGCCGAGGTTGCGGAAGAGTTTTCATTGAGCAAACACGCCTGTGACTGGATTCGATTTAGGCTTCGTATTCTAGACAAAAGTCCTCGACTAAGACCGTGATTTAAGTTCGCTTGTGACCGACTTTGCGCTCGACTGAGCAAACCCTGGGTCTGTTCTTTGTTCAGCAAGCAACTCTGGCTGGTGCAGCTAAGATTCGTTCTGGAAGAGTTGAGACTCGTTCTAGAATCGGCTGGACTTGGGAAATCTTCGCTACCCTCGAGACTAGATCGGCTTCCTGTGAGACGGTGACTCAGGCACATCTCGCTTTGACTTAGCAAACAGTCTTGCAAGCTCTGATCGGAATGATTCGCGTCCTGAACGTCGCTCGATAGATTCGCCTGACTGCTCGCCTGGCTCAAAAGCGCCGCTCTTCGCAGGTTCTCGCGACTGACAACCCGCTCCAGAAGCACTTCTCTCGACTTCGACAGGTATCTTCGGAGATGTGGCGACGCCTGCGTGGGCGCGCCGCGTAGCCAATCGTGACGCAGGCATTGTTTCGCGGTCATTCGTGCGCTAAAATATAAGACAGTGGTTTTATCTTAATATCTACGTATCTCTTTCTCGAATAGGGACGCGACTAACAATAAGTACCGTTGATAATCGAATAATCGTTAATATTTTAATAAACAGGAAGGCTTTAAATATTTGATCAAGGTTCGAAGCAAGAAATCGCGTACGTCCGTAGATCGAAGGATCGGATCGACGTTTCTCGCGCTTGTATCGTCCTGTTAGCCATCTTTTCGATTGCTTTTATGTTTCGTAACTCACCTCGGGTCCAGCACCAAAAGCTTCGCGACGAAATCTTTCGCCTGCGCCGAGATGTCGCCGAACAATTCTTCGGGAAAATCTACTTCGCCTAGAGAGATGTTTTGAAACGTTTCTTGATCGGTTTCACCGCCGAATGGAGAAAATCCGGTTAAAAGAACGTATGTCGTTACACCCACGGACCTTCAATCGAGTAATGTTATTCGAATATGATCGGAGAATTACATAATTGGGAAACTTTCTGGGAAAAAAGACCAAGATTACTATCTTTCACGGATTCATCTGTAGGCCATTCTTTTCAGAAAATTTCCCGACAGTGTTCTTCGTCGTTTACCTACCACATATCGGCGGCTAACGTGATCGGCTCGTAGTGGAGAATTTCAGGAGCTGAAATTGAGAGAAATCGTGGAACGTTAAGCGAATGTTATTTGGTTGAACGGCCTCGTTCGAATTCGTGATATCATCTAGGAACGTCATATATTTATTCGCAAACGAAAACTGATCGAACCTCGTGGGTGTCGGTGGTCGAAGGAATAATTGAATTCTAATTTACGCTTTAAACGACAGTGACGTACACGGTATACAAATTTTGTCGTACTTCGCCGTTAAAAATATCGAATTACGAGATTGAAATTCGTTACACGAGTAGAAAGTCTAGATTCGTCGTTTCCTTGTGGTCGCTGTCTTTCTTTATAGTTGGACGGTATTCCTATTATAACTTCTCCATTCATCGATCCTCGCTAAAGATCCCATTACAATTTTTACCTTCGCGTTAAGTAGGCCGACAAAGATAAAAATAAAATAATCTCTCTCTCTCTGTCCCATCGTGTATAGTTGGACGCTAGTCCGATATTTCATGTGCATAAATGTCAAATGCTTTTTACATATTTAACACGCGTGAACGTCCGTAGTTTAATTATTAGCGGATAAGTCTCCGAGGCACGAGAAGTTGATAGAACCCGCGAGGAGATCGAGTACGACGAGTTTTCTTGCGAATAAACCGAATAAAGAGCACCGGGACACGATCACGATGACTGTGCTCCTTCGTTTCGAGTGTTAAGCGCGATTAAGATATTCAACGATACGCGCTAGCTCTGTTATTCGACGAATCGATACGATCAACGAGGATAATGGCGCGCGTCAATTATATCGTTAACTATGCGGCCTACGACCGAGCTCTTTTCATTGAATAAGCTTTATATGCCGTTCTGCTGTTACGCGGCATATCGTTCTATTCGAGCGAAACGAGTCGTGAACAAAGAGAACGAGTCATCGTTCGTCCGAATCGAAATTAACGACCGCACGAAGAATGCGTGCGCATTTTAATAGTTGGCAACGATCCATGCGACGAAACTCGATTTAATAGAATTTCGATGACTGTTCCCCTTTGCTTTCGCTTGGAAATCCCAATGTCGATGGGCAACGCGGTGACGAGTTTTTAGACATTGAGAATAAAAGTGAGCAGAAGAACGTGCCTCGTATTTCCTGATCGCGAGATTTTAACATCGATTCAAGAGGCAAGAATCATCGACGATGACAAGTTGGACAACGCGATCGCGCAAGGAAACTTAACGTGTCAGTTAATATCGATTATGTCCGCGATCTCGGTCGGACCAAAGATCGCCGATTAACGAGGCAAGATTATTAATTGCTAGCAATTAACTGGCAACTCGAGCAAAGTGCCGACACACCTGTTTACCTGTTTGATCGCAGTAAACTCGCGTTACAAAGTAATGCGCTCGATACATCATCCGTGTAGCGATAACGCAGATATTTACAGGATGTTTCAAAGATTTGAGGCGGGCTTTTATGTAAAACTCTTTAAAACAAGCAACGAACGAAGATGATTAAATTGTTATCGATTTTTACTGAAAGATACATCTGTTGTCACGGCTATAAACGTTTATCGAGGAGACGCTAAAATGTCGAACGAGTACTCATGCTCGTGATTGATATAAGAGATTTGATGGATCTGTAGAAATAATAAGCCTGTTTTACATTTTGTTCTCTCTCTATTTCATGCTTTTAGACGTACTTTAACTTTCTGAAACACCCTATATATTTTCCAAGGGAACGAAAATTCGGAGGAACCGACGAAACCAGCTGGCTCGTTCCTTCGGATGGAAATCGCATCTCGTTTGTCGGTTGGGTTTCGTTCGAGCTGTTCTTATTGGCATGCCGTGAGATTGCGCGCGATAAAACTACAAAATGAAGTCGTCTGGCGAAAAACGGTTGCTTACCCACGTAATCCGGTGTGCCGAGGATTTCTCGGACCTCCGTCCCCTCTAATATCACTCTCGAGATCTCGAAGTCGCAGAGCTTCACCTCGCATTCGGGGAAGCTGCCCATCATTACCAAATTTTGCGGCTGAAACATAAAGCATCGGCCGGTGAGTCGTTTCTTATTAGCTCGTTCGTTTTTTCGGTACCAATTAGCCGCCGTTAATTGACTCGTTAATTCAGCCCGAACGAGTCGTCGCTTTTTCTTCGCTTTAATTGAATTTCGAGCGTAAGTAATGCGTAAACAACGCATATGCGATCGAGCGATATATTTTTAACTCTGGCAATGAACGAAAAATGAGTTCGTTAATATTCAGATGAATTCGATTATAAAAAACGGGTTCAAGCATTGTTCGAGTAATATTCGTCGGGGAAATTCAAATGTCTTACGTCATTTCGATGGGTTAATTTCCATATTAATCGAAATTAATATTTAAATATTCGCTTCTAGAAGTTTCCCGAGTCTATTTTGTTTTCTAATTTTTCTGTAACTAAACCTAGTCAGGATATTCTATAGGAAGGAAACAGATTTGTTAAGTGGTTAAATAGGAAGTTAAATAGGAAGACAATGGTGCTTGATCTTCCGATATAAAATCAAAATTCCGATCTGCTAGGATAATTAATTCCATCTCTGAAATGGAATCTAGATAAAAATCTAAATAGAAAATTCATTCCTCGATTACAATTTATATATATTCGAAGTTTAGCTATCGATCTTCTATAAAAACATGCATTTGCATCAACATCAGTGTAGCAATTACATCGATTGTAAATCTATCTTATCCTGTATAGCATAGCAATCGCAAGATTTTGTTACTTTCGTTATAATTTTGTCATCATTTTTTAATAAAACGTTCACGATAAAACTTCTTCTAATATTTTGTACGTTCGCTGGTACATTATTCTTCGCAGTTCGGCCTGAATAAATTGTCATTCTTATTCATACTCGGAGAATATGTTAACAAAGTTTGCCTGGAAAAACACCCTGTATAAAAATCCTCCGATAAACATTCTGCCCATACTGCGCCAGTAGATCGATTCCACTTTACGGTGATTCACAATTATCTTGTTCCGTGAATCTCGTACTCGATGCGATGGAAAAAAAATCAGCTATGCCCGTTCACGTTCTTCAACGTCGTGCGCTTCGCGAATCCTCGATGATCTACGCGATCGATAAAAGATCTTGGGAGACTTCGGTCCATGCAAACGAGGCTACCTTAAACAACATCACCAACTAACGCGAGTTAATCGCGTCGCGTCGGATGTCGTCGTTCCTTTTACGCGTCGCGTCGCTTGCTCAGCGGGATATCTTGTATTTCTCTACCGTCACAATGTCGAAGCTGTTGGAGGATCGTCGAGCACGTCGTTAAACGACGCTTTCGGTGTTGCTATCGCGTGAAAAGAATTTTGTACAACCTTTTTTAGATCGTTCGTAACAAGCGCGATCATCGCACGTAAATTACCAGTGTTTTAGATTTACTGTATCGTTCGGCAGATGCGATGGTTCAACGTCAATAGAATCTCATTTGTAGAACACGAACGAGGAATTAATCAACGAATATTTCTCGTTACAGGCTAATAAGGAAACATCAACAACGTGAAAAATTATTTAGATTGGCGTCAATTGCGGGAGATCTTTTATGCTTATCTTTTATGCATATCTTATCGTCGATGAGAATAAAAAATAACGTACACGTATACGACACGGATGGTTATTGTTTCAGTTAGGCGCTTCATCGTGAATGCATTCCTCTCGGGCGCAGCAGAGTTCACGCCTGCCGTCGACGTAAAGTTAGAAAAGCCGGGATGGAAACTGAGACGAGAGAATGGGAGAAAAGGGCCTCGCGCGAGTACCAACAGCGTGGTTCGTGATTCGCGCTTCATCGAGGAGTACATCGCGATCATTTACATAAACACGGTAGATGCTGTTACGATAAATTCGTGCGCGCACAGCGAACAGAATGGAATATTAAGTTTCTCGTTGAACAAGCTCGCTACGATCGAGGCTGCGATCTCTGCTGCGTAACTGTCGACTGTAACGCGAACGCGATTTTTCTCAAACGAGAGGACGCTTACGCGCTTTATTTGCACGACGAGAGTCGCATAAGAATGCAACCTATATTCGATCGAGCGCCGTCTCGCGAAGCCTAGATTTCCCAACGGCCGGTTCTTCGCGTTTCCTTATACACGTCACCCGTTGCGATTTCCCAGCCTAACAAGTACACACGTTAGAATCGCGATCGTTACGCTAGACCCACGCCTGTTGCCCGATCCCGCGCTCTCGAATCGCCGCTTAACGATCTCCGATCTACGAAATACACGCCGGTTACGTAAGCGGCTCTCTCGCACGGGGACACCGCTTATTCCTCTCGTAGAATCTTCCTGGCTTTAACGTCCAGGTCCTTGGAAGATGTGACGGCGTGGGCGAATCTGAATATTCAAAGTATCTCTCGATAGTCCCGGCACGCGGCTAATAAATAATGACAAAAGACGTAAAAATAATTCCTCGGTCCGCTAGATGCGCAATTCAGCGAACCACGTTAAAGAGGGACGTACGGTGGCTCGTGAAAGCGTTACTCAACACAGGGAAATTTTTACGGATACGTTACATGCGTCACGCGAAAGTATTTAAAATTTCATTATCGCTGATATATTTTTCGCTATATGCTGCGTATTACGTACATCTCTATTCTAGACTGCTGGATCGAGATTAACAGGAAAACGACTGATCGATCAGAATTTTAAATTTATGCAAACACAGGTGAAAATTGACAGAAATTGCTTGTAAGAGTTATTGAAAAATAATGAACGAATAATTACGCGTTTCAGGGTGTGCTCGGAATATCGGTATACGTTGTCGATATTTCAAGGTTTTCAACTAAAAGGATAAAATGTCGTCGATATTTATTGACAAGCTGCATTTTCGTCGAGAGCCTTGAAACATTGACAATGTTATTGATTGTCTAACAGCGCCGTAAGATTTCAGACGACATTGTAATTCTTAAGGATTATTCCAGTTTGCTTAAATTTGCATAAATGTGCTTATCTTATCCTCTATATTGAAATACACCAATAAAAAAAAAGTCGACTTCTACAGGCTCTCCTTAATGATCGATGATATTGTTTAAGCTTCATGACTTATAAGAAATCAGATCAATCATGACAAATTTAATCGTATTCTCGAATACACGTGTCTCTGGTTCACCTCTCTCTCTTTCTCTCTTTCTCTCTTATTTCGGACAAGCAGTCTCGAAGGAATCGAATCGAACGCGTTTCGAACGGACGTAGCTGAGTCCTACGCGATCGAATCTCTCACAAGATCGACTCTCGCTACGCTGACCAAACAACTTTTGGCGTGGGCCGGACCCTCGTGTAACATATCGAAAATCTCTCCTCTGCTCGATGTGTTTGCCTCGATAAGAAGGTATTTACACGACGGTGAACTGTTAATTTTGTTCCACGTTGCACGATTTTAATCGAGTTAGCATAGAAGCGGAGCGGCCTTATTAAACATCCAGGGTTTCCCTTTTATGCGTGGTCGAAACGAGTCGCCGAGGCGTTTGATTAAGTTTCCTCTCCTCCTCTGTTCTGGCAAATGTCGCGAGACACCCAGAGGTGCTCCAGTTACGGTGAACAGGTTAGCTGCCTCGTATCTACGAACAGAGATAGTGATTCATCGAGCTCCGACTATCTTGTTAACCAGAATGCGATTGTTCCTTCACGCTGGGAACGTGGGAGCTTCGTTTCTCGTCGCGGTATCTCTCGAGGATCGATCATCCCATTTGCCTTTTCTAATCGAGACGTAACAGCGAAGTCTCAGAGTCTTTCGATCAATTCAAGTAACTTCAATTATTCTTTCGAATTTTTACTCCGGTTTTTAGTTGATCGAATCACGTTGATTCGAGCAGGAGAGCAAGCCACGAAACGCTGTATCAATCGCCTTGAAATATGCTTTAATCTTTCACGAAGGAAAATTGATCTTCTACAAACGCATAATAAAATAAATGTTCCAGAAAATTCAGAATTATGGTACGTAGTTCACGAATGAGTAGATCATGGATGTTTATATGATGTGACTTTAGTAATACATAAACGCGCACATTCGCGATATCAAAATTGTAAAGAGAAGCATTTAGAAATTAACCTACGATATGATCATTCTACAGGCGACAGCTATCGCTCTAAACAAACAAGAGGTGGAGGAGCTGCGCGTCGCTCTACAGCTGTCCGTTAACGTAACGCGCGATTCCTTCCTTTCTCTTTCACGGGAATTTCGCGAGTTATCAACGGTTGCTCCAGTTATGGCGGTCAGACATAGGTATCGAGCGTCCAGCGAGATAGGAACCGGGTGTGATTCACCGACGAAGTCTGGGCGTGGTCGCTCTACCGCGAAGAGCGTGGGGTCTCGCCGCGCTCTGTTTTTCCTCCTGGGAATTGTATCGACGCGATAGCTGCGTTTTTAACTGGCGAAAACCTTGCTTGGAAATTGAATTTTCGATAGATCGGTAGGTCGACTCTGAAGCCTTTCCCGTGGCAATGTTTCCGATCGGTGAAAGTAGTCTTCCTCCGCTGTATTCCTCTGTTTATGTTTCCATCTACTCGCGGTATCTACCAATCTCCATCTTTCTGGTACTAATCAATTTTTTAACACGGAAGAAACGACGCCGGAAGAAATATTGAGCGAATCCCTGAAACACTCCTTCCCACAACTACAAAGTTAAAGAATAGAATTCGATAAAGTAAATTTGCCGAAAAGAATTACAAGCAAAGCGTTGCGTTTACGTAACATTGTCTTTTTTCTTTAATTAAAGATTTAAACTTGTATGTAGAAAGCTTATAATGAAAATTGAGAATTGCGTAACAGAAAATAATGGAAATTATGACTTTCCCCGGTCAGACAGCCGGTTTCAAAGACCATAGCGAGGCGAGGCGAGACAGCGTATCGCCTGGGGTGCAGTTTGCACCGGGAGACAATGTAATTGCATCGATTCGGCAGTGGATACAAAGAGGCGCAGCTGGTTTGCACGTACGATCGCCAACACGGCAATGCATCGCACGTCCCTCGCCTGTCCTCTCCCTTTGATACGCGCCCCACTACATATATCCAAATACGGCGGTCGAACATTTATGGAGCGTTGGAATAATGCGAGTATCGTACACGACGCACGCAACGATTCTCTCGGTTCGTAGCAGCCCGCGAATCGTGAACCGTGGATCAGCGATCGGGGATAGCGCGCGATCTCCAACGCGCCCGAGAATTTGTACTCACCAAGGTTGTTCATTGCCGCGTTTCTTTCACGCCGGATTAAACTCAAGAGTGTGAAGATTGTAACCAATTGCCAAAATAGACTGGCAAGGAATAGACTCGCGAAGAAGACTCGCTGTTGCTTGGACTAAAGCGTTCGCTGTAACCGGCGTCCTTTTCAATTAATTCCACAGAGCTGTTATTATAGTCGTATATAGTCCCGGTTCTTGTGTGCCTCGAACGATGAATGGGCAGTGAGTTAACAATTTAATCTTACTTTCATGTGCGTGCCAACGTTTTTGCCTAATCTCATCGTTAGTTTTAACGAACTGAAACAATTTCATCTTTTAAGGAAAACATTGGCATAAAGTCGAAGCGAGATACCGTGTACTTCAATAATATACATGAGTTGTAGGACATTTATTGCAAATGTATACCTAGTAAAAAATTAGTATGCAGAATGAATATTGGTCTTAAACATGCAACGAACGCCGAACATGGTCTCGTTAAATATCGCGGCCTACTAATACAGCGAATAATCGACTGTCCAAGATCTTGAACATCTTGTAATTTCCAGGCACATTTTGAGATTCGGTGATTCAAACTCTAGCAATATGACGATTATAGTCTTGTTTCATTAGAGAGCCAATGCAGGGTCTTTTGTACGTATAATATATTCGTAGAGAGTTTCTATGAATGTTCAAATACTTTCGTGAGCGACTGTATGTACCTGTAGCGTAACACAAAGCGTATATCAATACAAGTCGTGAATTCAGCTCGGATAGCTGAATAAATGTAAATAAGTTTGGAGATCCTTGATAAAGGATTCTCGACGAGATTTACGTCGTCGATAAAAGTCGGCACGCGCTCGCATCCACTCACGGCGCACGTAAAACGCGCGGGCAGGCGCCTTGATCGAGGATGTTGTTCCGTGGCAAAGGCTCGTCGACCTTTCGCGAATTTCTCGCGAGGATAACAAGAAGGAGTCTTTTTTTATCCGTGGCGAAGAAGAAGAGACTCGGATGACCCCGTGAAATCGAGTCGTGCTTTACCGTAACTCTGATATTCCTCTTCTTCCGCCCAAACGCTCGTTGCAGTCGCTTTTATTCTTATAAATAGACTGCGGTCGTTGATGCGACTACAGAAATGGAACTTGGATAGAAATTTGTCCAATCCATCAAACGTTACAGTAGCAACCTCATATATTGTGATTACCCGCAACATAGAAACTAGATTATTTTAAAAAAATGAACGGAACAATTTTGAAATGAATGAACAATTTTGCCCAAAAATAGCTCGCACAATACGTAAAGTCGTCCTCGTCGTCGAAAAGTTAATGCATGACTGTGATTTTCGAGTCAATTGAAGAAACGCATACATCAGGTCTATACACAAAGCACAAAAGGCAAGCGCAGCAAATGAATTACAAATACCGCTCTTGTATGTTTAAAGCAATAATATGCTCTGGCGCGTCACATACCCGTATATAGAATCTTTTAAAGATATTCTGCAATCGTATTATACGACCACCACATTATACGCGATCCTACCGCAATTTGAAAGTGTCCAGACACTTGTGCACATTAACGTATCCAAACACTCGAGTCTGCCACTTATACGAAATCCCACCTTAACAGAGAGAGACTCTGTTTAACGTTAAACGTCCTATCCCTTGTCGACGTCGAATATGATTCCGTACGCTGCTAAAGTATCATCAAACGAACATCGATATCCCCGTGATGTATCAAGTACAGTATCGATTTAGCGTCAATCGAACAAAGGCCAATATCCATAATAATTGGTACCAAGTACCAAAAATTTCGCTACTTCGCATCGATACTTCCCATCGAGTGCTTCGGTATCGAATCGATCGGACATCGTTAACGGTGATCGGTATCTGATCGCTAGTTACTGGTCGTAAGGAAGCCGTAAAAACTCGAGAGCAGTTTGTACCGAAACGCGAACCGACGAGTTCTCGCGAATGCCACATGCAACTCTTAATTACGTCGGCGCGATATTTTACGAGCGTTGTAGGTTCGCGTAAAAATCGTGGAAGCGGAGTTCGCCAAACTGGCTGTTATTGCCCGTTAAGAGAGACGATCGCCTCGGTGCGGTTCGAGCGAAAATACAGGACGCAGGCTTTATTCGACGACACGCGGCGCGTTCTCGCGCAAAGTCTTTTTCCCCTGAGAAGCTCGCCGGCTAAAAGGCGTTTACGTTTCCGCGATTGTTGAAATAAAAGGCGCCCGTGTATCGAAAGGACGCAATAAATCGGCCGGCAACGAGCTGGAACACAGGGCCGCATTGGGCTTTCGTTTTCAAGCCGCGTCCGAGTTCCAGTGACTTTTTTCGTCGCGTCTCGACGCTCGATGAGGGCCCGAGTCCGGCCGAGTCGCGCGCTCCGCGTATCTCCCCTTTGTCCGGATACCACGTAAAAGGCAATTCCAATTTGTTTACCGGCCGTTTATAGCGGAATCGACTTGCTTCCATCGGAACGCGACCGGCCGCAATTAAGAAGCTGCCTTTCTACTAGCTTCGCGAATAGAAACGCGTCGTCGATGGTTAAATGGGTTTTCTGTTAATTAAAAGTGTTCTGTTGCTGATCTTAAAGGCTCGTTCGAGTTAACTCGTGTAGGCCGGGACTGATTTATTTATTCGACTCTTAGTTACTTGTCTGTAGAAATATTCTTTCAAACTATCCTTCGTAAGCTTCGGATCAGCTGAGTTAATCGCTGAATCAAAGCAACGTAAGTTCGCATATCTTGAAATCTCTCAACCAGTACAAAATTTCAATGAAGTCGTAAAACGTTTCGTTAATGTAAATCTGCCGTAAGTTTCAAACGATGTTGAGATCATTTTAATTATTCCCCGACATGAAAGCAATTTACCAGGTAATATAAAAGAGTCCTTTTTAATCGAAGTTCCGTATCAGCTTCGAACTTTATTATAACATTATTTCGTTCGAAATTTTAGCACGAAGAATATGGTAGCGTAAATGATCAGGTATCGTGACTGCAGCATGATCAAATTTTCAAACGATCAAACAATTAGTCATACCTACATATTTATTTAGGTTTAGGTATAGTAAATGTGCACTATGTTACGTTATTCAATATTTTCTATAACTTCGTTACACCATTTATGTACACTAATAAACGTTTCCTTGTTGTTCAAGTTTTCGACAATTATCCGAAGTATGTTCGTCCCGCGTTACCTCGGATGATCCAGCTTCTACCGTACTGACAAAGTTCGTTCGTTAGATGTCGAGCAACCTTATATAGAATTAATTTTTAATACCACGTTCGTTACTATTATATAAATAAATCGTGATTCATCCACCGTACCGACATTCTAAACTTGTCTCTAGTTCTCGGAATGCTTTTATTCCGGGCAGTGTTTCCACTGTGCAAGATCGCGGAGCGGCGTTCGAATTCTATGAATTCTCCCGCGATGTTACGCTCACGATAGTCTTTGAGAAAACTCGAGTACGGATTCGGCTTTGAGGAGAGGAAATCGTCGGAACTATTGGGTGACGCGACGCCGAGCGAAGTCGATTCCGGGATCCGGATATACGAGAAGCGTGACAAGTTCGCTTCGACCTTTTATGGGTCGAACTTACCTTGATGTCCAAATGGGCGATATTTCTCTGGTGGAGGTAGGCGAGTCCTTCTACTAGCTGCCTCACAAAGTGTACCACGTCACCTTCGAGGGGCACCAAATCGCCGTCGATGAGCGTCTGCAGATCGCCACCAGGGGCGCTGGAAAGTTCAAAGTTCGATGAATTTCGCCTCTTATAAATAGCCAACTATTTATGTTTCTTTAGTTGTTGGGAATCTACCGAATCTTAAAACGATACAAGAACGATTCCACTCATCGTGTTCTTCTTCCGTAACCTTTATACGTTCCCTAGAAAGATACTCACTATTCCATTACGAGGATAATTTCTTTGGGCGTCTCGTAGACATCGTGAAGTCGAATGACGCGATGCGATTGCGAGCAGAGCGACAGCAAAGCGATCTCGTGTCTCAGCTCGGCGCTGCAATCCGCGTTGAATCGGTTTCTCGATGAGTACTTTGCAGCGTACAGGATACCGGTCGCCCGAGATCTGCATCGATAAACTTTCGCCCATTGTCCGCTGTGAAACAACATCGAATCGTTTATCGACCATTTTATTGCAAAATTAAACTAACGTTATAATATTATTGGCAAGGTGATAGGAATTATGATCGTTCCACGAGTAATTACGCAATTAATTTCAAGTACCTGCTGTATGTAATTCTATTCTGTTTATTCTCTTGTGTTTGCATTCGATATCAAAGGATTATTACTCGTAGATAAACGAACGAAATGAATTGAATTAATCATAAGAAGAAGAAATAGCTAGCGCATCTCTGTTATCAGGATTACTCGATTAACTGCTTTCTCTTCGGATCCGTTTTGCTAAATATAGTTCCACTGCAACCAGTGAGAGAGAACAAGAGACGAATCTTATCGCTAAAGCGCGCGAGACTCGTAAGAGAAAAGACGAAAGCAACTTCGAAATTTCGTTGGCCGTCAGTGAGATTTTTACGATCGTCTCGAACAATTCCGAGCGTCTCTGTTCGACAAGGTCGACGCCGCGGCGCCTCGCAAGGCTGCGCCCGCGACGCGTGTAAATCGACGCTGCGAACCGACCGCTTTTACGCGTCTCTGCCTCCGGTATCTTAACACGGCGAACTTTATTGCGCAAACGTCCCACGGCGCGTTACAGGCGACCGTCTTCGTGGTTCGAAACTCACGCGCTGACCGCGTTCTCGAAAGTTCGAGACGCGAGCTGCGGTCGGAACGCTTGCAACGCATCCCCCGTTTGTGTTATTATTTTTTAAACCTCTGCCCTCGGCATATTTTTCATTTCTTTATTTATTTCTTCGTACAATGCGACGGCGAGATTTCGAAGAAACGTATATTTTTTAAAAATTCCTGATTTGCGTTAATTTAGCGCCAAATAATCACCAAAAATCTCTTTGTGTCCCATTAGAGGGAACATCCGAGTTGTTTGCTAGTTTAACGATGGTCCCCTCGGAGAGGACAGTCGAGAGCAAAGGTTTAATCTTCCTGTTTATTCGTAGCTCTTCGTTTGCCTCTATCGCGAGTAACAACAAACAAATATTCTACCATTATTGCAGAACTTTAACGAAAGCTTACTTTATTTTATATCTCGCATTATAAAGCACATATGGCGCGAGTGACTTGATAAATTTAGAATAAAATGATTAAAAAATAAAAATAGCGAAATGCATTTAATTTAAGTTAACGTCACGGAGTATTCAAATATTTATAGTCGATGGTGTACGAGATGTTATCAAAAGGAGACCGGACTGGTTTCATAAAAGTTTTATTAACGAACTAACGGCCCAATTTTGGCTTCGGTTCCTTTCGAAGCAGTCTGTTTCTCCGCTAATACCGGAATGCGGAATGACCATCGTGTTGCTGCCCGTTAAAAATTTTCGTGTTGCGTAAGCCGTGTGCGCAGGAGCGTTGCCGTCACGCAGCAGCCAGTTTTTGTTTTTCCGCAATTGCGGTCTTACGAAACACGAAAATGTTTAACGGATAACGACACGACGGTCGTTCCATATCCTCCGTATTCTCCAGATTTAGCCCCTCGGGACTTACTTCTTTCCCCTAAAATGAAATCGGAGCTCCAGCGACAACGTTTCGACAGTGTGCGATAAAATACGAAAGAAGTCGCAACAGGTACTTGACGCGACTGTGAAAAATAATTTCCAAAAATCATTCGAGGCGTGACAGAACTGTTGGGACAGGCATATCAATGCAACGATGAACTACAGATCTTGGTTCGTACAGAACCAAAGCCAAAACTGAATTGGTTCGATAATAAAATTTTTGCGAAAATTTTTCCAATTTCTTTTCGATATCACCTGGTATTATATCGGAGCAGATGCTCTTAAACTTAGCGTATCTTGGCCTAGCTTTCCGGCAGATCCCCGGCTAATGTTTTCTCCGAGAGTATGCATCCCGGAAGTGTTCGCAGCCCGTAAATTTCCAGGGAGAAAGTAGACGCCCTTGTGCGGCAATCGGCGAATACCCCTTCCCCTTTTGCACCGCAATTTCACCGACGTCCTTTAGCCGGAGCAGATAAGCGCGACAGTCGTAACGAGCATCTGATAGTGGGTGCAATTAACTTTAATCGTTTCCAATTTGAACGTACTGGCCTACACCGGACTGACGAGCCTCGATTTTCCAGGCCCCTCACCCTCGGTACCGTGGCAATTTTTGCGCCCCGTTTGCCGTGGATTCAAGGCCCGTTTCTAAAAGTAATTACCAGGTGTGCTCGGCTGCTCTCGGGCCGTCGTTTGCTCGCGATACCGAATCGAAATCACGCGCACTGAATCACCGAGATCGCACGGATACGCGGAGATCGAAGCTATATACGGCCGATTCTGTGCGTTTGTTCCGACAATCGGGACGATCAAAAGCGTCGGCGATGATTAAAAATCGGGCCTTTGCCGATCTTGGGAAAATATTCGACTATTGAAGATTCCAATAGTCTTCGGGTGATTCGAAGATCGAAGAGTCGATAGTCTTGGGAAAATCTTACGATCGAAGATGGAAACTTTGCAAAAAATAGCGGGAAGGTTTGACGATCGAAGCATCAAGGATCGAATCGTCGGTAATCTTAGGAAAATTCGACGATCAAAGATAAGCAGAGGTTGGAAACGAACGATTTGATAATCCGAGAAAAATTCGACGATGGATCGGAGCATCGTTGATGATCCAATATCAAAGCATTGGTGATGTTGGGGAACTCGATACGACGAGTCGTCATCGTAGAATGGTCGTAGTAGAATCGTATCCTGCAAGTTTCAAGATGTATTATAATTATCGCTAAGTCGACAGTTGAGATGTCGAGTCCTCGAGTTCGCTGAATTATTAAGTCATCCTGAAAGTTTCCGCCGTTTTTGCTGTATCTGATTTTAACGTATAAATATTTCAAGTATGTACTATACAAATATGGTTGGACAGATTGTATCTCACACATCCTTTGTTTAAAATAGTGACTAGCTGATTTTTTCTATTCAGTATACTTTAAACACCATATTTAGTCACGCGAAAGAGTAACAAGCGAGTCTTAAAATAATTCCAATTGACGTTTAATTTTTCCGTTCAATCGATAGCCTAATTACAGAGCATTTACGAACGTTTACAAAGCGAATACTAAATAGATTAAGTATACATATAATATTAGAAAAAATCGTATTTCTATCATCTAAAAGCATTATTCAATTTAAATACGATTTTGTTTTCATACAGCCCAAGAAACATTCAGTTGCAAAATGATTCTGTTCGCGAAATTAATGCTCTGGGAAAACGTGTAATCAAATTACGATATGGAAAATATTTTTCAAAAAAATCCACTTCTGCAGGAGTAAAGTCATTTTAAATCGAACGATTCGAAACAGCCGGAAACTTTCGAGATGACCTAACGTAATATAGTCGTCGTTTCGCGTGGCGTTCAGTGCGTTCCTTCTTTTTGCGCGAAACATTCGTTTGCCTTTCGCGTCTCGGCCCCGTTTTTGGTTAGCGACAGCGCTCGCTAACGAGCCGGTCGCGACTCGGAAAAAAGAGCCACCCTTTGAAACTCGCTAATTCGAGGCGAGTAAGTTTTGCGGATGCAAAGTATTAACGGAGTCGATATCGCGAAACGATTTTGCAGCAGCCATCGGTCGAGTCCGCTTCGTTAAAGATGCAAAGTCACGGTCGGCGATTGCAACCGTTACCAATGGATTATCGACGCGCACTGACAGTAGGTTACACCGCTTGTTTAAGTTTGTATTAACATACTCGATAAATATGAGACGAAGTAAAGTTCAGCGGAATTAACGATCGGTGGTGTGCGTCGATCGCGGTGGAAAGTTACGAGCCGAGCGATTCCAACGACCAACGCGATTTCATTTTTACAACGACCGCATCTGGATTGAGTTTCATTGAAGTGAAGCTATTATCGCCGAGAGCCTGCAGTACCACTATCGAACGAGTGCATGTCAACACGAACAACGACGATTCATTGGTGGACGTATAGAAAATTTCTCGATAGACCGTCAATGGATTTATAACGTGACGCTTTCAATTGAACTATTAAACGTTGTGTGTTACGGAATAGCGTTCTGTCACTTCTACTGTCAATTTGATATTAGTTTTTGATGAACGTGTTTGCGCACTGATTTCCAAGTCATGCGTTAGATATACCAGTCATACGTATTAAGATTCGCCGATGTACATATAGCGCAGAGATTGAACGACAACGATTAAACAGCGGATTTACGACTATTGTTTCTGCATTTATTTTAATGTCTTAGAAATTTAAAGGTATACAAAATCCACAAAATACACCGATAAGCCCGTATATAATAATTTGAGATCGAAACATTTATCCAGTTCTATTCGTAAAAATATGAATTTGCCCAAACGATAACGATATCGACAACAATTACTAAATTTTACTTTTTAATCGTTCTTTCACTAATCTAATATTCCATTCTCACAGCATATGCGTTCGAATGTAAAGCGCCAAATAGAATAAAATTTGTTAAAACTCCGCGATAAGTGCAACGTATAAGCGTCCTAATATCCATGACTGGTAGTATACGCACGTGAATATAATTAAAATCGCGCGAATGTGGAACGTCTTACTTGGCGAACGGCTTCGGGTCGATCTCGTAATGCTCCGTGATAGGCCCCGTCTTGACGACTCTGGCAAGCTGCGCCTCTTGCACGAGAACCAACCCCTCCTTCACGTGTTTCTCGCTCCACTGCACCCTGCACCTTCCTCTGCATCTCTCCTCGTTGCCAGTCCTATCGCCTCCGCGTTTCGCTTTCGCGTTCGCACACTTTGCCGACGATGCTTGCAAGCTTCGACGCTGCGGTCGTGGCGATGTCTTCCTCGCGGACGACATTGTCGGTGACTGATGATGATTCGGCTGATAAATCATGTTATCCACGCAAGATTCTCCTCCCTTCGTTGCTTCGAGAACTTGTTCAACGAACGCGATCGAGCATAACGATAGAGCCCGCTCGAGGAGGGCAGTTCGTTTCAACGATGCGGTTTGGTCGATCACGACGCGCGATCAAGTCCCAGGGCATCGAGCGCTGGAACACAAATCGGATTCGTTAGGAACGATGTTCCACGTTGAACGAAATTCACCGAAAAATCGTTTCTTGTATTTTGAACATTGAACTATCGACGTATTCGTTGCGTGTATTCAGGCTATGGTTTCAATGGATAAGCGTTCTGATAAACCGTCCCGAAGAATTTGAAGATCGAAATACGTATACGTATTCATAAAGGTCTACTGTTGCTCGGGAAAGTAATGCTCGTAGAAACATGTTATGAATACCGTTGAATGTATTATGTGTGTTATATCAAGTATTTTGAAATTTCATTAGCACCGTGATGAGACATCACCGTCACGATTACGTTGGTAAAGTTTGAAAGGATTCTGAGAATGGACATAGAAACAACGAAGTTTCTAGTGCAGAGAAGAGAAAAATATTTAAACAACCGATTATCCGTTATACCAGGCACTGTCTCATCGAGAATGGAGACTCGTTCTACCAACGAATTTCGGTTGTTTCTTCTTAATTAATTTTCTTTGGTATCTTTATTCGTTATTCGATCAAAATTCGTAACAGAACGAAACTTTTCCAACAACCCGGTGCATATTCGATGGCTGTGGCATATTCGTCGGAACACGCGTCCACTGTAACCGTAGTAGCCAAACGCAATTCGACGAGTACCTGTGCTCGATTTCCCGTACACCAATACACGACCTCCGTTCCAAGTAAACGATCCAAGTTTAGCGAAGTTACTTTCGATTTCACTTTGAACGAGCAACGATTGGGAACTCGCGAAACGCGGTCGCAACTCTCCAAGTGGAGGGACGAGCCACGAGCAACGAGTCAAAAGTTCACCGAGCTGGCAGGAGCATCGAAGTTCGATTCGATGGGCTCGACGAAAGATGTCTGCGACGATGTTCGCATCTCGAGGCGAGCGACAGGGATCGTCGTCCGTTCGAGAGATCGCGAGCTTGACGGTCGAGCGCCGCGTCTGAAACTGGCCACGAGTTGGCGAGAGACCACAAGCTTCGACTTCGTTTCAGCTCGCTTCTCTTTTCTTTCTTGCTACGAAGTCGCTGGACCATAGACTACCGTTTCTCTCGTTCCCTCTTTCTTTCGAACCGTCCTCCTTGGTCGATCGTCTCCAGCCTCCCGCCTCTTCGACCTCTTCAGCTTCTCTCTCTCTCTCTCTCTCTCTCTTCCCCTCTTTCTCTCCCTCTCTCTCTTTTTCCTCTACAAGTCTTCGAACTCTCCACTCTCGTGTCCCACTCCTTCTCGCTTGCTGGAGTGGACACGAGCGTCGTCGTTGCTGTTGCTGCTCCTTTTAGTGCTGTTTACGCCGCAACGCCGCTGGTGTATACCAGCGTCTCTGACGTAGGTGGTATCCAGCAGAGGCACGCGATCGTAGATGTCCACCAGCCGGTGCATTATGCATGTGCATAAGTTGCGCTCTCAGGGAAGGAGAAAAACTCGTGGCGATCCGAGTCGCTTCCTTCCTAGGTCCTGTTCCCGCGTATCCAGGCTACTGTCGTGTAGCTACGCTACTTTGATTCTACTCGCTTTCTGGATCCTCTCCTTGTCTTTTTGCTCTCTTTCTTTTCCAACCATCTACCCATCTAGTTGCGAATAGCGTCGAGTTTCTGTGAAGTAAAGCCGGAACGGATGTAAAACCATCGAATGAAAACGATTCGATGTTTATTTGAAATTTTCCTCCCTTAAAGATCATAGATTCTAAATTTTCCAACTTGTAGCGTAATTCTTGCTACGTAAAACGAATCCTGCCGAAATTGATCGTAACGAAATTTGAATCGAAGTCTTTTTACATTTCTACTCTATCGTAGTGAACAAGATTCGATACGTTTCCGTGTATACTTATTCTAGAAAATTCCTCGACTTGTTTCCTTCTTAACCAAACACCTGTACGCAGCAGACGACTACGAAGAACATAATGTTGATAGATCGACCGAATCGTTTGGCGAATGACGACTGTCGGAGAAACATTCGTCTGTTTAGATGGAGAGCTCGAGCGACGATAGTGAAACGAGATACGAGCACGATTGTAAAAGCGTTAATATGTTAATGAACGCGTGGGGGTCTTACCTTCGAGATTTCCATGCCCGATCACATCGCTTCTTGGAAACGAGTCGAGGTGTCGATCTCGATTCCAGCGGAGTACGCCAAGTTGCGCGTGCTTCGTCATATTTCCTACAGCGTCCAGCATTGTCTCCACTTTCCGAACCGTAAATTTCACTAAGATCTTTTTAATCGTTCGAAACGGGACTTCCTCGTCGGAACTTCTTTAACCTATATGGCAGATAAAGATTCCGCGTTCGCTGTTATGGATCGACTGCAATAACGACAAGGATGCTCGATCCCACACCGAAAGGATACGCAAAGGTCTTTCCTGATCGAGTCTTCTCTAAGGAGAAATCGATTAACGAGTCGTTCGAAAAGGTCCGAGGAATCTATATAGAGATTTTACTCGTTTCTTACGAGACAATTAAACGTTTACGAGGTGTTTCTCGTAACTGGATCGAGCTGTAACATTGAAACGATGAAAGGTGGACGAAGCTTTTATTGGACAAACGTAACGTCCTGCATCGATGTGGTGTACGTACAAAAAAGGCAAAAGGTTCGATTTGCAAAAATATTTGGCATCCTTCGAACGTTTCTGCTTCCGAGGAAGACGCTGTTTAAGACAATCGACGATGGCGTTGCAGAAGGTTGGATAGAATTTTCACCTCGTATTGCAGAAACGATATTTTAGAAAATCTTAATACGTAGAACTATACACGACGGTGTTTCTTTGTTGTATTGTCCTTTTACGTGTCGTTCTTTCATATCCGATATTAGTTAGAAAAATTCTTTTATTTACCATTTTTGGAACACGAAGAGAAAGATCAATCTGGTCAGAAACTTGCGCACGCCGTTCTAGGCTCGTCTACTGAAATATTTGTCCGTCCTTCGCCGTTTTAAGGTTTCGTCTTGGCCGAGCTGCGACAAACCTCTCTCTTCTCGCTTTGTTCTCCGATCCAACGAGTTTTGTCCGTACTCGGTCCATTTTCCATCGTGTTTCGCCCCGGCCGATTACGCGGTGTGACACGCACGAATCACGAATACCTGGAACGTCGTATTCCCGGCAGCATTTGTTATCTAGCTGAGAAAACGTACATGCGTACGAATATCGCATGATCGCGAGAGCGGTGACAAGCAATTAGTACCAACAATTAGCAGCGACGTGTTCGATCGCGATCGCGCCAAGGATAATTGCTCGCTTATCCACCGCTCGTCTACTTTCAATGACGAATTCGCAAGCACTTTTTTGCAGCTTCCTATGACGTTCACCTTCGAGGCGTGAAACAAAATGTTCTCTTACGCGTCTCCCCTTTCACTGTACTTTAATTCGCCAGCTGTTGGTCGGTGATTCTGCGAAAATAAAAATAGAAAACTATGAATACGTAATGTGTCCAAGTGAATGTTCGAGAGAACGCGTGAAATGGCAGACAAGACCTTTTGTCAGAGTCGGAGATGGCTTCATCGTCGTCGAGTAGCGTAGAGCTTCGATACGAACGAAGGCCAGGTGGTCAAACGAGAAACACAATGCAAAGTTCACACGACGCGTCTGTGTTTCTGACAATTCGACGAAATCGTAGCCGTTGTCGATCAGATTAAGCAGAGAAACTGGTACGCGATAAACTGGAAATTAGACATAGAAAGTTAGAACACGATATTCAGATTGCTTACTCGACGTGCTGCGTAGACACCTACCTGGCAAACTCTAATAAATTTTATTTTAATCGCCGTCATTCTACGCCGTATAACGCGTATAACGCGAATTAACTAACAGATTTACAACAAAATAATTGGACGATAAAAGCAACGAAAAGCAGTGAAATTTTGCTAGATATCATCAGGTGTTCTATCGCTTATGGCCGGCAGCGTACGTATTTCCTTGGCGATAGCCAGTTCTCGATCAGTGATCTCGCGGAAAACCTCCATTTACGGAAAACCGCCATTAAAGTGGTAAGCGGGAGCGTGAAGCCGAGGCCGTGCATCTCTTCTCTCTGGACGAACGAAATCAATTACCCGACGACGATTGAACCTCGTCTGAACCGTCAGGCGAACGTCGCCGTAGTGCTTAATGATCTCTGTTTATAGGTTTACCCGGCAGGTGCAATAAATTCTAGCGGCGCGTCATTATTGGTACTCCGATGGCTCGTTATTCGCGGCAACGTCCTCGATTCGATACGTTGCGTTGACGCGTTTCGCGGCAATCAGATCGGAACGTCTCACTTTTATCGCGGAAAAACGAAAACCAGACTCTTCCAGTTCGCCTTCGAGACAACGTCTCGCTTAATTTACGCCGCTCGCTCGAGGAATGTTTAACGAAGAAAAGGACCGTTTAATTTCTGGAAAAAGCGTGTCGACCAATAAGCCTAACATCGATAGGATCGCTTCGCGCTTCTGTAATAAATAACGTCGTTTTTGGGATGTTAGCGAACGTATAATTCACCGCGCGTCGTTTTGAAGTACACCTCGCGGCGAAATTAAAGGCTCGTTAATTATTCCACGACGTATTATCGAATTGTGAATTATCGTGGCTCCGCGGATGAAATGGAGAACGATCCGCGTGAGTTCCCTTGAAAGAGAAAAAGCTCCGCTTCAGACGCTCTCAGCTTTTTCATAAGTACGAAATGAAAATTAAAAAATTTCATTATCATCAAGAAAAAAACATTTTTTATATATTTTATATATGTGTATATACTCGAGCACTGTCACAATTCGTCGTACGATATGTTTTGAAGAAATTACGAGGTTGCAGCAGTTGGAAGATGCATGATTTTTCGGCCAAAAGTTAACGATCCTTTAATTTTCCTGTCAAGTGTATTTGCATAGTCGCGTTGCTTGTTTTCATGGGTTTGGCGTTAACGGCACTAGTACATCGTCGTGTTTTATCTCTGCTGTTAAAAGGATAACTTATTGCCCAGCCATTCGACACAGTCGATCCAAGATTCGATTACGATAATAGCTTATTCGTTATCCGAATTTTTCGTTACGATAAATCGTCGAGAAGATAAAACGGACATCAAACTCGTATAAAAAATGGACGAGATCTTCTGGTAGCCAATTAGTCCGATGTTATTTATTACGACGCTGCGTTATCTGCAACTCGCCAACGCAACGTAGTTAAGCGTATTGCCGCGGCAATTAAACCGACGTTTCCTAGTGTTTAACGAGTCAAATACCTCTGTAAATTCAGGATCGCACGCGACGATGGAAATTTATTAATTTACAAATTTATATATTTTGCACAGAACCCGATAAAATTAAAAGTAAGCATATACAACGCTATCGTCCATAAGCCACGAAACACTTAGCGCACTTAGGCTAAGTATAATGGAATGTCGCAATTAAGATTAACATAATAAACGAAGTTGATATTTATTAACTGTGTGTATTATGTCATGCTTGGAAGATCTCGTTACTTCGTTCAAGTTAAATTTCGCTGTATTCCACCGATTTTATTAAAAGTTACGTGATTCGATCGCTGTCACGTTTGAACTCTACGCAAACCTTTCTCCGAGAAGATGAGAAATTTTCTTTTTCTAATTAACGCGCTGGAACAATCGGTTGAGATGACGGGTCGCGGAGACAGATTCAAACTCGTTAGATTCGCAAACGAGACAACCAGGCATTATTTACACAACGAAGGAGACGTGCGCCAGTATTCACAGAGAATGCAAATTACCGACTACCATAAAGGACTGTATGATGCGTGCGCTGGTTGCTCCGTAATGCACGACGTGCACAGCATGCACGTGCAACTTCTCTACGATTTACGATCCAAGAATTAGACACAATAGGAACGACCGGCTCGTGTCTAATAACCGAGTTACAGCCATACTTGGCGTCCGATTAATGTCCACTGCCTCGATACATTGCCAGAATTTGCAACTTCTCCGTTCAAAAGGATTCGCGACATTTATCTCGTCCTGTCGTTAAATATTTTACCTTCCCGAAAGCCTGCACAGCTTCTCGTTAAATCTCTTGCTTTCAATTCTTGCACGAATCCTATCCCATCTTCTACGTCAAACGTCAAACGTCTCACGTCCCACGACCAATACCCAATTGAGTAAATTACCATTGGGTAAAAATTACCATTACAATTGGGTAAATTACCATAATACTTCTAAATTTCCATATTAGATCTCACGATCTCTATCCCACGCTATTCACATACTCTATATCGAAAATTCAATATCTAACATCCACTGTCCTATATCCATTTCCTCGTCCCACATTTCATATTTCCTATGTGTATCTTATCTCGCAACTAGTATTCCTAACTCGTATCTTTTCCCTCATTCCCCATATTTGATCTCTTCATACCGTATGCCATATTCCATATTCCATATTCGGTATCTTTAAGAAATATCTTCACACTTTCGCAGCGCATTATATTTATCCCACATTTAATTCCAAACCCATACTTCTTTCTTATTCCCTACATTTCATCTCTCCATTCCATTCGCCATATTTCATATTCCCTTTCTCGTATTCCATATTCCATATTCAGTATCTTTAAGAAATATCTTCACACCTTCGCAGCGCATTATATTTATCCCACATTTAATTCCAAACTCATACTTCTTTTTGATTCCTCGCATTTCATCTCTCCATTCCGTACGTCATATTTCATATTCCCTTTCTCGTATTCCACATTCCATATTTAGTATCTTTAAGAAATATCTTCACACTTTCGCAGCGCATTATATTTATCCCACATTTAATTCCAAACCTGCACCTCTTTCTTATTCCCCGCATTTTATCTCTCCATTCCGTACGTCATATTTCATATTCCCTTTTTCGTATTCCACATTCCATATTTAGTATCTCTAAGAAATATCTTTACACTTTACTACATTCGTCTCACATTTAACGTTTCATATTCCTTATCTCCTACCCATATCCCATATCCACCGTATCGTATATTTCGAATCCTACAGATGCAAGCGAATTATTAAAGAAAATCATTTCTCGAAACTCAATTCGTTTCCCTTTTCCTCTCGCTTGCTATACGTTTGATATTTCTGATGGACATTAACGCGTGGTTTCGAGTCGTTTCCGTTAATGGAAGCTGCCTCAGGGCACACGATCGGTCGGCGTCTCCTGGCGCCTAGGAATTGCTAAATCAACGCCCGGGAAACGTTCTCGCAGCACCTGCCGAGGTCGAATAAGGCGACGCAGTCGTGCCTGCCGACTATGATTCGTTAATTAGCGTGTAGGTTAGCCCGCGAGTCCGCATCAAGAGTTTCAGTTATAGGGGGAAAAAACTCTGACTGCAGCGTCGCGCGCCAACATTAAATGGTCGCCGACAAAAGCGGCGTGTTAGCACCGTAATTACAGGCCACTGCGATTCCATTTTTGTCCGCGCTGCTTTTGCGAATTTATACGCTTTTATTGTTCGCCTGGGTTACCCTTCACCGACCGAAATTCCTCGTTTCTACGTTTGCGTGTCTCGCGAGCCGCCTTCCTCTGTCTCTTTCATCGACAACTTTAAACGACGTTGAATTTTGCGGTTCGTTTCACGATGAAATTTCCGATGAGAAAAGATCGGTGGACGAAGCCAAATGTCTCGTTCGGTTGCTTTCTTTATTGCTTTTAATTCTTACGGCTGTTGCTTTAAACCTCCTGTTGATTCGCAATTTGTTAAATCTTTACTGTGTAAACGTGAGTCTCTCCTATCTGAATTATGATAAGACAAATGTCCTTTCCATCAAGAGTACGAGTAAGAGAAATCTGCACGGTGCGTGGTCATACTGGTCGCAGATTGTGCAATGCGAGCAGGACAAGCTGGCAATTATACATCTCGTATCGAATAGTAAATCCCTTTCCGTTTACGCGAGCAACCATAAAACGCGCAAAGGTTGAACTTGCCGCGCTAGGCGTCAGATTAGAATGGGCTTAACAGTGACTTTTGTCTCGGCAGGAAATCCAGCCAGTGAATCATCGTGTCACCTGGCTGCTATAAATGTCTGCCTATTTATAGGATGAAAAGAAAACCGACGTTCTTGGGGAACGTTGGTTCTCTGTATGGAAAAAACTCGGACTCACCGAGTGTGACACTTTATCCACCATTTTCCGTATGTGAATCGTATCTGTTATCCGTGACTAGCGGTAGCTGGTAGCAGGTGTTATAATACCTACTCGTTTCATTTGCTGGAAAGCTCTGGCAAAATTTTAATCGCAGTGACGAGAGACAAAATTTTGAGAATTTCTATTTAGCCACTTGTTTCAACTCTTGTAGGTATCATCCTTTTGTATTGTCCTGTGTTTCGCTTGTGGTGCACATTTACATGAAATATCGGTAGGCGTGCCAATACTCGTATGTAAAAATTTAAGTATCAATGATTTGAACGAATGATTTATTTCGCATGTTATTAAAATTAATACAATGACAGAGAAATATTTACAGAAGATCTTAATAGCATCTACATGCGCGATACTTCTCATCATAATTGACCTCGAAATTAATAACATTACAATAATAGTGTAATAATAATAATAGTAATAATAATAGCAATAGTAGTAATAATAATATTAATAATAATTGTAATGATAATAATAATAATAATAATTAATAATAATAATAATAATAATAATAATAATAATAATAATAATAATAATAATAATAATAATAATAATAATAATAATAATAATAATAATAATAATAATAATAATAATAATAATAATAATAATATTGATAAATCGATTAGATCAGAGAACAAGGCGCGCCCGAGTGAAAGGGTAGAGGAACGGCACGCCCTTCTGCGAGGGCCAACGATCGGACTAAAAAGCCACGAGAATAAAACGCGACACGCGGGATAATTAAATACGATATCGGACAGAAAAGTAGACGGAAATAAATAACAACGCATTGGCCCCGAGAAATGGCAAACCGGCTCGCTTCGAATGCACGCCCTTTTTCTCTATCATCGTAGCAAAACTATATTACAGGTCTCTATGATTTTCTTTGATTCTCAGAGGCAATCGTGAAATCACGCAACACGCACTCTCACGCTCTTTCATTTGCTCATTGTGTTCATACTCTACGACAAGATATTATATTCGTGTCAGACGTCAGATATTCCCCGTGTCTCGTGTCGTGCGTTCGCGTATCTCGATAGTGTGCGTTTCGAAACTTCAAAGGACGAACGCCTCACACCGCGATAATAATTAGGCTGCGGATATTTATACAAGTTTATAACTTTACGAAGAGATGGAGAATGTTGGAATCGTAGCAGGGATTTGTCTCGTGCATTAAATATTATATAACAAGTACGATATATTGGTGGCCTTTTTTCTTTCTCTATTAAAAATTATAATTCAATACATAAAATATATAGATAGCGTTTAAATATTTATTTGTAATATTTCGTATATTTCACATCTTTCGCGAATAAAATATTTTACGATCTAAGAGGAAGGAAGATATGTGAAAGTATGTATAGGAAGGGAAAGCGAGAAAGACAATTGGATCAAGCGTTAAACTTGCCATAAACGTATAAAAATCCGCAGTCTATTAACAATATTCGCGAAGTCGGGAAAGATTCGATTCCTCGATCTACGAGGAACTCGGTTACACGAAACAACGACGCAAAGCGATTCGGTCGATCGCGATTCCAAACGCATTTTCGATTTTCTATAGGCATCATCGCTGCTGCTTCGTCGGATGGTTGTTTCGACATCGACGCGCGATTCTCGTCATTTCGATCGTGTGCTCGTCCCTCCTGCTCGAACCTTCTCGTTCCTCCATCCCTGCGTTAATGTTTCTAAAGGCACTGTACGTTGAGAATTTTACCGCGATTTCAAGCGGCTAGTCAGAGGGAAACGAACGAATTCGAACAAAAGCACGAGCAACTATATGACTAGTATTTACGGAACGTTCCCTTCTACCACGGAAGTGGAAGCTCCACGAGATTTTTTTCAGCGTTCGTCCTCGTACTTCGTCTACGTAGATATGTATACATTATACATTTATGCGTTTCATACTCGCCAACTTGCGCAGAATTGAAAAAATCGGGATTTCGCTCGACGAGAGCTATCGATCGTTTCATTTCTCGCAACGAAACTCGCCCTGGATACATATTTCAATGGCTAAAAGACTCATTTAGTACTAACGGCAGTAGTTTCGCGATGTATCTTGAGTCATTGAGATGCGACAGATCCTAGATGTGTAATAGGAGAAGAAAAGAGGCAGAAGGAAAAGCTTCTTCAAACGTCAACCTGTTAACCGAAGAAGGAACTCGAAAACGTAATTTTTCTCCATCTAGAAATCTCCTATCCCTTTACGTGTTGTTTCATTTTACTTAAGAATAAATATATCATTCGCGTCGTTTATCATTCGAAAGATCACAGAAGGAGCACGATGAGCTTATCTTTGTTAATTTTATCACTCTCACGTCATTTTCTGACGTAGCGTTTTAACATGCCATGGTTCAAAAAACTGGATCATGTTCGTCGATTTTCTGATTTTCTAATGTCACTTTACGGACTAAACAGGAGAATTATTGATACAAGCGGTGATTGGTTTTTAAGCAATCGTAAGCCCACGCGTATATTTAACTTCAGGATTCTAGGAGCATTTGGTTAAACGTAACTCAGCTAACAGGTTCATTTTTGAGTGTTGCAGCGCGATATTTAGCAGGGCAGGTCGTTGTGATACGAGGCACCGATCTCCCTCGAGAGACGATATCGATCCAACGAGAAGAATTGGAGACGCCTAAAGCTAGTTTAGGCTCTCAATTTCGATCGATCGTCGGTACGATTGATTAAATCGTCCGTACGACTAAGGCACTCTATTCAGACTGGAGAGAGATTTCTTTGACTCGTTCACCCGACTCTTCTTGGAAGCATCGATTCGTTCTCTCACCACGCTCTTCCGTCGTGCACGCGTTCATTTTTCTTCCGGCGTAACGAGCCGTATTTCCGCGGAGAGAGATACGCTACTACGAACGGGACAAACAAAAGCAGGCACTACGAGTGTGCGGTTAATGCTTGCGATCAGTCGCGTACAGCTCACTGCCTGTACACGCAGAAATATTCATACGCGAGATTCTACCCCGTGTATCTCGTACATTTCTATATCTACATGCACGCGTATGCTTCGTTTACGCTAGACGACTTAACCCATCAAGAGCCAGCGTTGCAATTTCTTTTTTTCTTTTCAATTTACATTACGGAATTGTATCCCAGACAGTGGATGTTTATGCAGATTCATAGTTTTCTCGACAGAATGAAAAAAATGATGGCATAGGTGGAGAATTGTATTACTTTTTAAACATTCGAACGAGTACGATATCTTGCATGTTTTATACACTTTTGCCCATTGTGTGAATTCTACGTATCTTTGCATCTTTTACTCTGGAGGCTATCGCGAGTGAAATTTTCTTTTAATCTTACTGTTCTGTATAATAAATAATAACAAAGCAATGTTATTACTTGTAACAATATCAACCAATAACCTTTTTATTATCAATTCTACTTTTTAAATTCAAAAACTTTCAAATTTAAAAGTAAGAACACATTTAATCCCACTTCGTTATTTTTGTCAGTATCTTTATTTACAAAAGATGTACCATGGTAAGCCTTCATCTACGATAGCCTCTAAGAATTCAATTTCCCATAAAAGCATAAAAATCCACAGTCTAGTGAATACGATAGCGAATACCATGGATCTAATAGATTTTTATATATGTTACCTTTACTGTTCTATTTATTGTGCTTGGTCATTAATGGCTTAAGCGACTGGGACACGACTTCTCTTAAAACGTATACGGTAAAGGCACCCAAGTTATCGGATTGAAATTTTAGCGAGATCCGTGGAACGGAGCTCCAGGTAATTCGAGTTACTGTTATCACGACGATCTATATAGCGACTAATAATATTATGGCTAGGTTGGGCAAACTCGCCGCTCAGCATCGAGCTGCTCGCGCGCCATTTTACTTTATACACATTCGCTGTTACACTAGAATTCCGAACAAAGTCTGACATATGCCTGACATTTATCCAGTTGCGTAACTATCGCAAGTGTCGACCTCGCGTGAAACGTTGTTGAGAGGAGAGTCGAGACAAGAGAAAACGAAACGAGACGAACCAATCTTCCACTTTCGTATCGCGAGCAACTCGATGCATCGAACGCGTAACTCGCGTTTTTCTTTTTTTCTTTTTTTTTCTTTTTTCTATCTCACAGTTTGAAGGGACGGCCGGTCAGTCTATCGGTAATGGCAGACAACGAGCTGTCGATACGTTTCGCTTGAAACTCCTGCTGCCACCTTGAATCCAATCTACATGCAATAATTTATACAATTATTTGAGTACTCGGTGTAGAAAATTTCTGTGAATTTACTATATATGTTATACGATTTTTCGAAATTTCGATAGTACTATAAAATGGAATACGAGTATTCCAATTATATTAGCAATTCGACCACGAAAATCGTGTCTCGTCGCAGTTCTAAGAAAATTTCACAATGTGTCATATAACCCGTATATAGTAAATTCGTAAAAAGATTCTAGAAGTGCTCAAATACTTCCATAAACCACCGTACCACAATCAACTAATAAGCTCTTCTTTTTACTCTTGCGTTATGTACGATAAAACCTTCGAAACTCGAGTAACGTGGTCCGGTCGACCGCCGCTCTCTCGTAGAATCTCGGTCGTCCGAATTTATATACAACATGCGTCACGAGCGATCGGTACCCGCAAATCTTCTCGTTGTAATATTTACAGTTATCCCATAGCTTTCTGTTTTTTGCAGCGTAGTTCTTCGACTATCGATGTCTCGCAACGCGTTCTTGAAACTACATTTACTGTACACCGTAACGTAATATATACAAAGGATCCTGTTGCTGTCCATCGAGGACCCAGGACTCTGAAGCTGCTCGAGAAAGTCCTTTACGGATAGATCACGCGCTTACTCATCTACGAAGCTCCATGAACCTGAAATCGTCGAATCCGTGCTTGCACCGATTCGCATTGTACTTCGCTGTATCTGGTGTATCTGCCAGCTCTTACAGGTTCACGAATTACAACTAAGTTTCCACCCCTTTCGCGAAGAGCTTCTAATCCAGCTTTACCATGGGCTGTTGGCGGCGTGGTAGCTTTGCTGAACTTCGTGTTCGACGTTTCTGAGGAAAAACGGCTGAGAGCTTTGCTCACCACTCCGTTGCACTCTCTCGACCAAACCCTCGTATGGTGCCTGTGTTCCCATCTGTCGGAAGGCGCTTCCGTAGTGGAGAATGGGAAAGTGGCTCTACCTTGACTCTTTCCATATAAGATAAAATCCAACGAATCGTCTGAATAAATACTGCTTCGGTCGCTAGAGCTGTCTGTCGATATTTCTGAAACGGAATCGCTGCCACTGTCGCTGCATTGTTGCTCTTCGCCCAGGATGAATACCGGTGTGCATTTGAACACCTCTCCGGCTGGCATCGTGTGCGTGGCTGTGGCTCTCCTTTGCGTACTGCTTGTTACGTTCGAGGAAACTGTGGTACCGGATGACGGGACTGGCTCGATTATCATGATTTCTGTGCCGGAAAATTTCTGCGCCAGAGAATCCATGTTCCTCTTAAAAGTGTCCCTGCGATCCGAGCTCAGCCCGAATCTAGTGGGTTTCGGCGACATTTTTGATTTCGTATATATGTTCTCCGTGTGCGAGGAAATTGCTCTGTTTGCCGAGGGTTTCGTTTCCATGCCCTGACAAGCGTTCACCGCTTTTTGTTTCTCTGAGTCGTTCTTGGTCATGGATGGTCCTGTCGTTGTTTGGTGTTCGGCGCTCGTGGTAGATTTGGAGAATGATTTCGTTTCCTGCGATGATTTATCTTGGATGGGAGACTGGTCCAACGCTGGGCGGCTGGATAAAGATAATGGTGGTTGAGGGTCGTCGAACGAGCCGAACCATGGGTGTTGCAGGCATTCCGTGACGGTCAAGCGTTCGCTGGAAAAGCAACGGATTAAGATTTATCAATATGAAGCGAACAAATAAGGATTCGATTAAAGTTTCGATCAAAATTTGTTGAATTTTAAATGTATGAATTTATTAGCTTTTTATCCGGGGCAAGTAATCTGAGTTACAACGAGAGTAATCTCCTTGCTTTTGTATCAAACCACATACATAGTTGTATTTTCTTTTTCTTTCTTTCGATCTCACAATGTGTCCCATTCTGTACAAACCACCGCGATTTCACGAATGGTCGCCATTTCCGGCACAAGTCACGGGACGTCTTGACTCTGGTAACAGGCCTCTACGTAGTTGCGTAACGCGCGTTTCGTAGGGATGGAAAGGGAACGAAAACGACGCATGTACATTCGACGATAAAACACACACGCTGACAACGAGATAAGCCAACTTTCGCGTTGGAAGGGCGCGGATATTCCGGATGGAGACTTCCTTTCAGCTGTCCGACTGGTCGACGATAAGGAAATCTACGAGTTTTTCAGCGGAACTCGTTCGATGTGCCTACGTCCTTCTTCCCGTTTCGAAGAAAGTCGTCTCGATGGAATGTCGATCGTTTTGCTTCCACGTACGCGCGGATTCAGGAAGCCGAATGATCGAGTTTAAAGACTTTCGTCGTAGCTTCTAAACCTACAACGTCTCCTCTACGATGAGATTTACCTCGAGACATGACTTTGCGCGAGATCTCGCGCAAAGACGAACTGGGTATCGCGATACCTATCAACAATTACGAGTTTCCAGGCAGTGAAGTTTTCTCTTAACATCCTATACAGTTCCTCGCCAAAGTACCTGTACGAACACTTGTAGAAGCCCCGTACGAATATATTATGAGCGTTATAAATAGACCGCATACTTTTATGCAAATTCACTCTTTTATAAATCTGATTAAGCAAATAGAATCTAAGTAGAAATTGATGTCATCCATTGAACGTCGTATTAAATACTACATTATCGTACATTGCGTGAACTTTTGCAATTTCAGATTTCCTAACGCATACGGACTCGCAGTCTATAGTTACAACGAGATTCGACTATCATGGCTATATTGGCATATCTTGAAACATAGTTACCGTATGTAGTCAAGAGAACTTTATGCATAAGTTTACGTTAAGTTCGTGGAAACTCGATATAACAAGTATGACCACGTTCTGACACGTTTCTTAAAATATTTCCACCAAGAACACATTTTTGTAAAAAAAAGAAAACAGTTACGTAATACGACTGGTTCATTTTGAAAGTTAGGTCAGATGAAATGGGTGACAATGGTTGTATCGACTGGATATGCATCATGATAATAGTTTCATTTGACGGGAATCTGCAGGCTTGACTCGAGGTAAATCATCGCTCAGCGGCCGCTAAACTCGAGATCGTGTTATGAAAGAGACGAAGGAGTTCGCGTCTGACCTCGCGTTTATCGCTGGCGAAAAGGCGCCGGTGCCAGCGCCGCGACTTCGATGGAAGACTAAAGAGGTCGGCGGATAAGTATTATCGGAGAACGTGCTACTAAGAATTCCGGCACTGGTGAAAATAATGCCTTCGAGGAAGCGTGCCGCGCGACCTACCGAGAACGTTTACCGCTTACCGTTTACCTCGAAGCGAAAGAAGATAGGCCGCGTGGAGGCAGCGCGTGCATCTCGAGAACACTGTTAGTTAGGTCGAGTACGTTGGCATTATTTGGCTTCTAGGAACGAAAGCAATCGCGTTACGTTAGATCGCGACATTCCAACGACGATGCGCTGTCCGAGTCGACCGGTAACACGCTTTCCATCGGGGGACAGTCCAAAAAAGGCTTTGAATACCTTCGGAAGATACAGCTGTGCTTGACCAAGATGAAATTTGCCATGTATCAAAGAGGCGAGATGGTTCGTTTGAAATATACAATCTCATTCGACTCCCTATAAAAAGGATGTGTCCGATTTTTATTTACAATTGCAAATTACTCGTAAATTGCCTGCTGTATGAAAAATGATTCAAAGAAGATTTGGATGGTCTCGAGCAATTTGCTGTAATTACTTTTCCACAGATGGCTATAATTTTCGATGGACTGGTCCGTTGCTACATTTTTAAAGGATAACGTTAATTATTACGGAATAAAATTACAGTGAAATAAATGGGGGATGATCGTATATTTGACGAGTCAACAAACTTCGTCTCGATCGATCACAGCGGTCATTCGCAAGAATATTTCCAATAAATTTGTACAGCAAGGAACAGAGATACGGATACACGGGAACATTGTCAAAGAATTGGAACAACGAGGAACGACGGATACGTAGACGTATCTCGTTAGAATACTTACTTTGGATCCTTGACCATTAGCTTGCGCATGAGATCGCGCGCTTCCTCGGACACGTCTTCGAACAGATCGTCGGGGAAATCTAGGCGACATCGGCTGATGTTGCAGAACGTTTCCTGTTTCGTGTCACCTCCGAACGGAGAACATCCCGTTAGCAACACGTACAACAGAACTCCGATGGACCACATGTCTGTTGCCAGGCTGATCGGCTCATAGTTCAACACTTCTGGGGCTGAAACGATGGCGAGAGACGCGACTTGAGTGTGAAACCAGGAAAGGAAGCATCGAAAGGCACGCAACGAAGAACAGGTCGTGGGAATGCAACGGTTTGTGACGTTGCATTGTCCAACGACGGTTTCGTTCGAGTTGGCTGTGCGACCGTTAGACCCGAGTCAAAAGCGATAGCAGAGAGTAATCGTAAATGGATGCTCTTTGTCGATGATCGACGTAAAGCCACGCGTGTGGTTTTCCTGCTCGCTCAAAAAGTGGCTTATTCTGACCAATTATGCAATAGGTCTGTTTCTCTAATGGAATTACGCGGTATGAAACGAGTCGCGGACTCGATTCACCGTGCGAATACTGGCTAGTGGCGACGAGAAATAGGGGAGCCCGAAGTAACATGACGAATTGCTTGTAATTTCTAAATTCGAGGCTACGTAATACTCTTATCGGATCGAAGACAGACGAATTCAAGGTCTACGACAGAATAAAGACGCTATCGTACTTTAGATTCCCCTACTTACGAGTCCAACAGACAGCGGAAAATTTCGAAAACTATCAACGATCCAGCGAGCCACGGCTTATCGCGAATTCTTTTTCCGTTGCTTAAGTCAGGATTACTCACCAACGTAATCGGGCGTGCCCAGAATCTCCCGTATGTCCGCGCCATGGCTGATGTACCGCGAGATACCAAAGTCGCAAAGCTTCACGTCACAGTCTGGGAACTCGCCGGTCAGGACCAGATTTTGAGGCTGAAAGAAACGAACGCGCAAGGTTAGAACTATAATTCGCCATAATAGAAGGAAGCTGTAGTCTCACGAAGAAGTAAAATTACGCGATGAAAAAGAGAATTTTTCTCGAGACGGATGGTGGTCTGGCGACGACCAAGGCTTTCAAGAATCTCCACAGACCGCCAACGGAGACAAAAGAGCTCGTTATTTTCTTTCGTCGTTCCGTATAATTGCTTGCAGCTCGCGGACGCTCGGGAAGAAGATGGAACGATCATATTTTATCCCGGAGCAGCCGAAGCGTCCCCGATTAACCGTACGATGCGATCTACGCCCGAGACTTCGTGCTTCTCCAACGAGAACACCGTTTCATACTTTACCCAGACGACATTTACAGCGAGAATGAATTATTTAGAGCGATCTTGTCGCTACGATTATCAACTAGCTAACAGCGTTTGATGCCAGTGAAAGAAGGGCGGCGCGAGGGAAACGCGTTCGCAGCAAAAATGGTCCAACTGACGGCACAGCGGGTGCTGGCGAACCGAGCAACATGCATCGGAGTAGTTTTTTCCATCTGTCTTATCGTGATTTCAGCGATCATTACATGCCTTGTTCGTACGCGATGTCTTAACTTAATTGAAGCTATTTGATAAACGACAATTCGACGACGCATTTGTCACGTAATCGTGATAATTAATCGTAACCACCGACGAGCACTCGTGCTTGCTTTTCCTTTTATTTGATCAGCTGAGTGCGAGGGAATATACGACAGGGTTATTTCAGTCGGAAGGATATTTGAGTCAAGGTAAGTGTAATTCGCTTTGTAATTCGACAATTACGAATAATTGTCGTGCGATGTAGGGCAATTTATCTTTGTACACTATCGCTCGAGAGTCCACATACTTGTTTCTTTCTCGCTTTTCCTCTTTTTTTTTTTTTTTTTGACAAAATTACGGATGAGAGGATCGTTGTAATCATCTTGTTCTTTGCGAATCGCTATTAAACCTTGTCCCTAATTAATTTGCCAGTGATATCTACATTTTGATCAAATTCGCGTAACACCAAAGTGTCCGGATACTTTTGGTGGCGTGTAAAAAGTACGAATAATAGAGTTGAAACATCTGCTCGTAAAGGGAGCACGTTGGGTTACAGCCGCTGCAGGTGTGTTTTTCCAATGGGTGCAAAAACGTAGTTACCGACCTACAGTTGAACGTTCCAATGGGCACGCACAGTAGTACTTAATTAAAAGTATCGAACAAAAGCTAATTCGCTGTACCTCTGCCGCTGACTAATCGGTGCAATTAATCGCCACACTCGAGTATTTCACGTGGCCATTTAATAAACTCGATAATGACGCTCCTTTGGACAGCGTTTAAAAGTTGAAACCGGTGACTGCTGAAAACATAATCGTCGCTCTAGCTAGGAGCTTGAAAAGCGTATTGTCGTTGACAATATATCAACAAAGGGAGCTTTCGTTCGTCCCCTTTCGTTCTTTTCGTCTCTCCTCCTCTCTGCATCGCTCTCTCTTTTACCTAGAACCTCGGATCCTGTTTCCTTCTCTGTTGTCTCTTTCTTCGCGTACAGCAGTCAAGCGCATTGTTCGATTGTTTCGAGAGGAAAGAATTCTCTCGGCGGGAAAAAACGATCGAGAAAGGGGCATGAATCGCTCGGCTAGGCCGCGCCACGACCTTTCTTATCGACGATCGTTTGCATTCGCGTATCGAGCCTTTCGGTGCCCGTTCGTACGAGACGCCCACGCATCCTCTTTCGCGCCTCTATTCGCTCGCGATTCCATCGCCTACGGTTTTCAGCTCGTGAGAGAATTATTTTAGAGAAACCGATAGGCTCGTAAGAAAAACGACGAAATTTGTGTCGATGATCTTTTTAAGCGACAATGTATTCTGGTGGATAAAAGCGAGACTCGCGATACGGTGGTTTGTCCGTCACGATAAATCCTCGACAAATTCGATTCGCAACATCCGTTTTACGGAATCTTTGAATTTATGACGAAGAAAAGGGTTCGTCGCGTTCTTTGCAGTCTCGAAATTATTTAAACTTCTCGCAAAGAAACATCGATAGAACAAGGATGGAAGATAGCCGAACGAAAACGGGGAATTTTCGCTAGACCAACTTTTCCATCCATTGGATAATCTGCACGAACTTTAACACTGAGAAATATCTCGGGGACGAGTCGCCAGAGCAAGGACAGCGAATTGACACCTGCGAAGAAACTTTCGTAACGCGTAGCGTGACAGAAACGTTTAAGGAAAAGCTTTTTCTTCCCGCTGCGATGTTCTAAACATTATCGTCGCGAGTCTTCGTCAACGTTCTACGAAACAGTGGCTGTCGCGACCAACAGCGTATAGAAGTGATTGCAAAAGTCCTCGATCGTCTCGCTTCGTGGAATACCACGTCGGTTAGAATATTCCTCCTCGCTCCTGCAGCGATTCACCTTCGAAGCTTCGATCGAGAAGTAAGATAGACGAAGAAAATTGGTAAAACACGCGAGGGGGGACGAGAAGACCAAGAAGGAACGATGGCGTGCACGCTCGTTCCGCTCGAGGATTCAGTTTGCGCGTTACGTTTCGTTATACCGAGTTACGAGTTGAACGTGACCGGACTGCGTCGCACGATGCTTGAAAAGTGCTCCTGTAAAGTCGAGGTCGTGGGACGTTTTGTTCGTGTGGCCCCTTTTGCTTTCGACACTCGTGCACTTCGTCCACCGAGTCCTATCAATGCGTTTTACTCTGCTGCTTCTCGTTTCTTGCTTCTTCATATCGCGAGCGCTCCAGTTTGCTCTTTAACGCTTTACATCGTGAAACTTTATAATACCATCGTCGGAAAAACGTCGCTGAGACTTGGAACTCTCGTATTAATCGCAATTGTTACGCATTTGGATTCTACGTATGCATCAGCCACGTTCAGATAAATCTAAAAAATATTTATCCTCGGTATGCGGCGTTATTCGAACAGTTTTCAAATGTCTACTAATAGTATCTACTAATGTTCGCTACAGTTTCTGCGGGAACATGTTCGCGAACACCGATGGAAACGCAGCTTTAGAACGAGACGAACGCTCTGTCCAGAGCGGATCGTTCGGAGTGAGAATCTGGCAAGTGTGTTTGGCAACGGACTCGTCCGAGTCCCGGAAGTCGTTCAATAAGGAACAAAGACATTTCCATAATTAGCCATTACGGAGTTCCTGCGTCATTCGAGTTTCGCGAACGTTCCTCGCTGCAACCGATGTAGGCGTCGCGATCGATTACCACGAATATTATTAACAAGCGCGTATTCTCCTTGGCAAATAGGATAATCGCTTCTTGATCGTTTCCTCGTCGAACCGAACAACGGTCTGCATCGAGCCAGTTTAAATCATACGGATATTGCGTTTCTGATTCGACGAACGAATGCTCGTTTACGGCGTTCGTTTCTAAGTTTTACCGGAACGAGGGAGGTGCGGTGGCTCGTTCGCTCGGTTCAAAATGCCACGTTACGTGCGATGTATCGATCGAGCGTGTCTAGGAAAGTGTAACAGGTGAGCCGGTTCTCGGAGCTCGGTCTGTCGGATGTCGTCGTTTAACGTAACACAGAGAGCGATCGTAAAAACTACAGGAAGGACGCGAACCATTAAGTCAGGGTTATCTACCTTTTCGAGAGAAAAACGTCGCTGCGGGTAATTCTCACGATGCCTCGGCGCATCTGCGATCGTTCTCTCTCTCGGTGTTGCATCGTCGAGGTCGACGATCGAATTTTCTCGATTAAAACTCGGCGGAGGATCGGAATGCGAAGCACGCGAAAGCGTCTGCGCCAAGTTGCAAGGCTTTTTAGCCAACGGACAACGAATTTATGAGGATCTGTCTCTCGCGTTCATTGAAACTTCCGGCGGTTGAGAAAAGGGGGAAGCGACCCTACGCTCTGCGGCCAGACGCGAGAACACGCGTGTGCGTGTTTCATGTACGAGTTGGTAGACGTGAATGCAACACGCGCTGTACGAGGGAACGAGTTACGAGAAAGAATACATTAACCCTGCTGTTCTCCTCGAGCTTGTACCAAGTGAAATGCGTGTTATATTTTGATAGATATTATTAGAATATAGATAGTTTTTAAACGCTTAGGTTCAATAAACCTCGATATACCATGAGCTCGTATTTCGCTTATCGTAACGTTTACGAAGATGAATATTTCTGCCGCATACTAATATTCAAATATACCTTTGCAAGCAAATATACTGTAACATCACGGGCTGGACAGCGTCGATGAAAGTTTTTATGTCTTTGAATAATTTCCAAGAAATAGCCAAACTACATCGTAGAAACTAACATTCACATTTAAAAGAATTTAAATTTAATTTTATATAAAAGTATCTTCAATTTTGGCGAGTAAATATCGCTTGCCAGACTATACTATGCAGTGGAACGATCTCTCGATACACGTTGAGCGTATCTGAATCGGGTTACCAATGATCCCAACAATACTCGTCTAGAATCTGAGTCATTTTGCAAAATCGATTCCACGTGAACGTAATTATATACTTGTACGCTACGAACATGCCGGTCGAAGCACAAATTTTATCGTTGCTCTATATGGTCGGAAGAATCTTGGTTGCACGATAGAAGCGTGTAGAAAA